>NC_041389.1:344649955-344667067 GCF_002162155.2 Triticum dicoccoides
ACAGGACCCCTGTTTTTGCCATAGGAGGTCCGTTTCCTCTGTTTTGCGGTACGCCACACCCCTCCCGATCAACAGGACCCCGTTTCGAACGTAGGAGGTCCATTTCCTCCGTTGTGCGGTACGCCAGGCCTCGTTTCCATCGCATGTTCCGTCCAAGCCCTCTCGATGAACACGACCACGCATTCCATTCCAACCCAGCCGGTTGGCTCCCACGCTTTCCGTTGCCTCCCGATGAACACGGCGCATTTTGTTGCCTCCCCATGAACACGACGCATTCCATTGCCTCCCCATGAACACGACGCATTCCGTTGCCTCCCCATGAACACGACGACGACTCTGTTTCTCTGTACACGAGCCCTGGCCGTACGTATGCACGAGTAGGCGTTCGAGACCCCGCCCATATGTACGTACGTGGCCGTATTTTCTCTCTTGCACCTTGGCTGTTGTACGTACGTGTACATGCTATGTGCGCGCCTCTACTATGACATGTTTGCGCCTCTACTACGGCACGTGCGCGCCTCTACATCGACCAGTATATATGTACGTACACGTTCGCGACCAGAATGACAACGCTACGTACGCTTCGACCAGGTGGGTCCCAACTGTTAGGCACTTCCTTGCGTGCGAAGATGTAGCTGGTGGGTCCCAGCAGTCAGGGGGGCGAATCATTTTTTTTGCCCGGGTGGATTTCCTTGCATGTGAAGATGTAGCTGGTGGGTCCCAGCAGTCAGGGGGCGAATCATTTTTTTTCCCGGACGCACTTCCTTGCGTGCGAAGGTGTCGCTGGTGGGTCCCAGCAGTCAGGGGGGCGAATCGTTTTGTTTTTTTGCCCGGACGCACTTCCTTGCGTGCGAAGATGTAGCTGGTGGGTCCCAGCAGTCCAGGGGAAATGTTCTTTTCACAAAATACAGTGGCCCGTCCGGTGGGTCCCTGCTGTAAGGTGGAGGAATCATTATTTTCCACGTAATAAGGAGGCACTTCCTTGCTGTGGCCGTGGACCCAGCTGTCAGCCTCTCCACGTACAGTCCACGTCCGATGGAAGTCATTCCTTGACCATGTTGACCACGCCGCGCCGAGAGCACTAGGGCGGTGGACGACAGCGAGGCCTAGGAAGGGGACGACGGGGAGCCAGGGAAGACGCGAGGGTGGAAGCCCGC
The DNA here is from genome assembly GCF_002162155.2 of Triticum dicoccoides. Lineage (NCBI taxonomy): Eukaryota > Viridiplantae > Streptophyta > Magnoliopsida > Poales > Poaceae > Triticum > Triticum dicoccoides. Next base: position 344,651,113 of record NC_041389.1, read on the forward strand.
GCAGAGAGGAATACGAGGGTTCACTGGCTCGGCTGCGGTGTGAGGCTGCCGTCGCCGCAGGGCATGGCCAATGATGGGAATAGTAGGGGGCGGTGAGGCCTCCACGGCAGCACAGCCGGCCACGGGAGGCAGGAGCATGTGGCACTACCAGTGCTGCTTTGGGCGGCTGGAGCAAGAAGAGCAGAGGTTTAAGAAGCACTACGGCCGTTGGATGGACATTGTACGGTCACTGGAGCTAGAATCGTTCATATTGACTAAAGTTGACAAAGGCCCCCGTCCCAGTCAACTTAGTAGGCCCACAAGTCAGCCTCCCACCATGGTGGGTCCCAGCTAGCAGGGGGAGTATTCATTTTTTTGTGCGTAATAAGGAGGCACTTCCGGTGGGTCCGAGCTGATAGCGGGGGGAACGTTTTTTCGTGAAATACGCTAGCCCGTCCGGTGGGTCCCAGCAGTCAGGGGGGAAACGTTTTTTCACGAAATAAGGTGGCCCGTCCGATGGGTCCCTGTTGTCAGGTGGAGGAATAATTATTTTGCGTGTAATAAGGAGGCACTTCCTTGCGGCCGCCTGGACCTAGCTGTCAGCCTCTCCATGTACAGTACTCTTCCAATGGAAGTCGGTCGTTGACCACGTTGACCACTCTGCGCCGAGAGCACCAGGGCGGTGGTCTGGACGATGGCGAGGCCTGGGAAGGGGACGACGCGGAGCCAGGGAAGACGCAGCAGTGGAAGCCCGCGTGGAGAGGAGTACGAGGGTTCACTGGTTCGGCTGCGGTGTGAGGCTGCCATCGCCGCAGAATAATAGGGGGTGTGGGTGAGTAGAGGGATGGCCTGGCCAGCAGTGGGAGTAGTATGGGGCAGTGAGGCCTCTGTGGCATCACAGCCGTCCACGGGAGGTAGGAGCACGCGACACGACCGGCGCTGCTTTGGGCGGCTGGAGCAAGAAGACCAGAGGTTGAAGAAGCACTACGGCCGTTGGATGGACATCGTACGCTCACTGCAGCTAGAATCATTTATATTTACTAAGTTAACAAAGCCCTTGGTACGCGTCAACTTAGTAGGCCCACGGCTCGGATTTGGCAGAGAATATATAGCCCATTTTCGATTTATAAGAATGTACAACCCATTTTTTAATTCTAATGGAATTTACTACAGCCCATTTATAGTTAGTTAAAAGTACAGCCCAACTTCTAGCTAGGACAACGATTAATAATTTCAAACAACCGCTCAAAATAGAATTAAAAAAAAATTCCCACATTTTGATGGGATCCGAAATATTTTTATCCAAAATTTCTAGTCAGGTTAAGTATAATTTCAAAATAAAGTTGTATTACGTTAAAATCTAACGAAATATTGCGCGCACAACAAGTAATGAAATTAAAATTCCCAAATTCCAAAAATAATATATTTTTCAAACTAATTACGTGTTTGGTGCATAATAATTGCCCAGTTATTATAATTACATCCCATTTATTATTTCTTAAAGTCCATTTTCTTGTTAAGCCTAATGCATACCTCCTAGGAAACTTTGCAGCCCAGCGGGGCGGATAACAAGTTGACCCGGATATTGTGTAGAACTGTCAGCCCAGTTGCATTCCTGATGTTGAAAAAAAGGCCTGTGTTGTATAGTACAACCAAACATGGTTACTCAGCCCACATTCAGCGACGCCAGAAAGGCCCAAACAAGGCTTCTGTACAACTTTTTGAAGTCACTGAGCTCAATTAATAACTTAAGAAAAAAAGTTAGATTACAGTGGAACCTAATTAAAAGCTGTCATGAGCAAATAAATAATTCAACGGGTCCCACTTGTGCGTGTGCGCGTGTGTGTGCGTGTGTGTGTGTGTTTGTGTGTGTGCGTGTGAGAGAGAGAGAGAGAGAGAGAGAGAGAGAGAGACCCATCGGTCGATGCTCGTAAATACATCTTTCAGCCATATGCATTGTTGATGCTCAGTAAAAACTTATATAGTTGACACAATCATATAGAACATCATAGCACACCGAATTTGCATATTCACGCAGGCGGCACAATCAGGATGGAAGCAGAGGATCGCTATGGGAAGGGCTATGTTGAAACCAACAAAGTCGTACATAATGGTTCATCGTCTTTATAAATGACGGGGAAATATCTTGAATGTTGTGCAAAGAAAACATACAGACAACACAATAAGTTCTGCTAGCCCATTAAGTTAAGGTACATCCCTTTCTAAAAAAAGTTAAGGTCACAATCAAATGTACTGGCATATCAGTGCTTCAGACCCATAGCTCGGATTTAACTATTACTATCTGACAAGATTCAGTTGTTACCTCAAACTAGAGCACATCCAGGCAGCCAACCCTGCCTCTTCTCCCAAAGAAGCAGTGGCCTCCGCCGCGTGATGGAGTAGAGCCTGTGCCATCCATCATTCCGAGCAACACGGGGAAACTTTGACGTTGACTCCTGTAATGGACATCATCGACGGACCCTGGCACCAGCGGCGGCGGCAGGACTTCGATTGATTGATTGACCACTTCTTCGACTTGCACGAACACTCGATACATGTACATCCCTAACATTGTCCGTGGCGTCCTTGGTGGCGATGAATAGTACAACCTTGGTTCCTGCACCGGTATCTTAACACCAATCACCTTTGGTATGGTGGACGGCTTCTTCATCCATGCCATAACCGTCAGAGCCCAGCTGTCTGGAGGAACAAACATACTTACGAGCTCACCTCCAAGGTCGTTGATAAGCTCGTTCATGGACTCGCTTTTCCAAGCACGTCGAGGCATGCTGTGGAAGGTAAGCTTTGTTAAAAACTCAAGCTCAGAGGGCACCGAGCCCCATCCTGGGTGCCACCGATCAAAGCTCACCAGCGCGCCATCATAGAACAAACGCCGGGAAGATTCAAACACAAGACTGCAGTCAAAAGTTGTCCGGAACATGACAAAGAAATCAGCCGGTGGCAGACAGACTTTGACGAGCAAGTCACTTATTTGGACGCCATGTGCAATGCCGAGAGCTTTGACAAGGTCGTCCGGCGAGACGGGAGGCTGGTCGCCGTTGATGGTTACCATCAGCACTTTGTCGGCAAACTGGTCGTCAAGCGCCGCCATGCCATTGTTGAGCGATAGCACGCAGCGACCGAAGGCAGGATGGACCTCAGGATCTCCGGCTCGGAGATCCGCGTTGACCGGCAACATGATAGTGCGCTTGAGTACAGGGAGTATAGGAGGGGGATTTGGGGGAACTGGAGTAGGAATCAAGATTCCAGAGGTGGGGGAGGGGCGGGAGACTGGGGATGAAAAGGTAGCATGAATTTCGAGCATGCGCCAATATGCTCTCGGCCCACAAGCGCACGAAAACACCGGTGGTGCCCACATGTCGGCCTAAGAGTCCTTATTCTTTATTTTTTGGAGAGCTCGGCCTTTTTTTCAAGATCTTTTGAGAGCCCGGCCCGAGATTCATAATTGACCTGTTTGGCATTGCGTTACTACTTGGCCCATATTCAACGACACCTCACTGGCCCAAACAAGTGTACATCAACGAAAAGACAGTGAGCTCAAATTATATAACTTGAAAAAAGGAGATGTACTCTGAACACTGGAGAATGGTGATGCCCTCATTTAGCCCACCAGTAGTTCAAGACAATAAATAGTTCGAAACAACGATATATACAACATTCAAACACTGACTAGTGACTACTACTGACATAAACAGCAAGACATGATAGTTCATAAGAAGTCTTGCTACACCACCAAAATGCACCCATTTGCAGCACTCGGACTCTCGTGATCCAGACGAGAATGACATTCTAAACAGAAGCAACTATTACATAGAAAGAGTGACATAGACGAGGATGACCAAATGACAAGGAATATGCATAAAAAAATAAAGAACTACCCATCCATAACCAGCAGCAAAGACAACAAAGTCATTTGAAGAGATGATCCAACACCATCATAATTTGCAGCCCCGCTTCAGCGACCAGTGATCCGGACACACCAGTACTCCACCCTTTCGATGCAACAACCCAATTACCTAACAACCTGAAGGCTTGAACCGCATCACTGCCTGTCGTAATTGAGACATCCAAGGATCAAAGTTAATCCGGATGCCTTTGTCATTCTCACCTTCTTTTGGCTGCAGGCTGTATCATTGACAATCAGGGGAGTTTGCTCCCGAATTCCTAGGGCTCGCCGTGTAGACACAGTTTCCCATAGCAAACAGAGCCTCTCTGCCATCAAGGTCCTTGCCAACGGTAATCTCCTGGTTAATCGGATAATTGAGTCCGAGAAACAGAGAGCGTGAACCAAGGCTGTTTACCCGCCTCCAACTAAAAAATCCTAAAGTCCCCAACAAGCTGGTATCCTGCTCATAGACATAACAACCACTGTCCGGATACTCACGTATTACACGGTGCTTCTATACAGTGGGGTTTTTGCAATATAACTTTTCCGGCTCATGTGTCCGAATGATCATCAGTCTTTTGCCGTTGTCTGATTGAGCGAGGAATCAGTTGTGCTTCCCTGTTTTTGGCAAAGGTGGTGTGATTACAAAGGGCAGTAACTGTAGGGACACTGCATCATCTCAAAAAGGACAGGCATTGTTAATGTAAGATCAGCATTGTTCAGAGTATGAGTAGGATAATGCAAGAAACAACATTGATATGTCCCTGTTGGAACTGGGAGGAAAATACAGAGAAATGTATACTGGGTTCGAAAATATAGAAGTGCCATGCATGGTTATACTCATGTTATCTCGCAATCGATTCTTCATAGGAAACTACCATGTCATGCATGTTATGTAATCATGTTCTGTCGTCACAAACAAATTCTTCAAGGTAACTAACAGACCATCTATTGTTATATACTCGTGTTCTGTGGGCAAAATTTTTGTGAGGATATTATTCTAGCCATTGATTGCTGAAGGGCAAATATAGTTATGTACACATGGTAAGCATTGCAGGATTTCACTACTTCCAAATATAGAGTTCTCCATATGCACATTTACTTCCCTAATGTATGGTCAGATGAAACCAGCAGTGTGGTGCATGTTTCTACATCATGAAAATGAGGAAACTAACATGGCCATTGATACACACTCATATTTAGTGGTAGTATATAGATTACTATAAAATAAGGATAATATCCATATATTCCTAACGGTTTGATTATTCAGGGTACAAATTAGCTGTAATGACATGGTCACAATCGCATGAATTAACTCATTCCAAATATAGCTGATTTACGGCGTCTCTAATATATTGCCATAGTTCTACTCAAATTCTCCTCAAACAGGGATAAGCCAATCATCACAAGAAGTTCAAACAGTGTCATGGCGTAATCATTAACATGAGACGGAAACAACTTACACGCGCCGTCCCAGCAATATGTGGTGCCATCTGCTTTGTCGATCACGTAGATGATGCCATTGTGTTCAATAGCATCACGGAAGTGTGTATCAGCTTTGACGATGATCCTCTGCGAGCCGAGTTGTCTCCAGCTAAAAAAGGCACCAGCGTAAAGATAGGCGAGTCCGCGGTCGAACAAGGAAATTAGCTTGAAGTCCGCGGTCGTATGGGCACTTGGCAGATTGCAATCTTCTGCAAAACAAGGTCCGTCCAACTGACGTAGTAATCTAGATGACTTGGACCGCGATGGTAATACTCTATATAATCTAACGGAGGAAGGATAATCTCCTGGGAGGTCTGGAAGTTCACGAGCACCAACTTCTTACCGTCTTCTTTGAAGGCAGCCATCCAGTGGGAGTTCATGCCGACCCAGTACATACCTGCCAAGAAGTTTCGGGCGATGGTGATCGGATCGATGTCAAGGGAAATGATGTATGGCGACACACTACATACCTGCAAAGAAGTTTCGGCTAATGGAGATTGGATTGAAGTCGAGGGGCATCATGCACGCCTCCGTATCATGGTGAGCCAATCTCGCAAGACCAGATAGCAGCAAGCAGGGTGTCTTGAAAAGCCTAGGCCTCGCTTCGATGATGGCCGTGTGCATGTCCCTCGAGCATGCAGCCAGCCGCAGGGCGGTCAACATATCCATACACAACAACAGATGTCGAGGATGTCACTGGGGAGATTGCTCCATTCGCGGCTCATATGGATGCTATGCGGTTCGCGTTCGGCCATGGTGGAGTTTGGAAGGGGGCTTGATTTACGGGGGAGAAGGATGTCGGTGCTGGAGCGGCTAGCGAGGGAATAGTGGTACTGGGGGAGACGAGTGAGGCAACGGTACACGGGGGCACAGTGAGATGGAGACGGAGAAGGAGATGGAGATGGAGTGGTGCTATGGGAGCGGAGAGGGAGACGAGGCGAGGCACCAATGTACTGTACAACAGCGTTGACAGACTGCACAGTGCATAGGGTGAGGCTGACTTTGGTAACCAGAACACACCGCCTCGCCTGGACTAATGTCAGGCGCAGGGTGTTGTCACTTCACTGTGAGGACCAGATGGATAGTATTTTGACCATCAAGTGTACCACAGTTGTACTACTACTACTACTAGTAGGAACATGAGTACTCCAATATTGTATAGCGGAAATAGGTCTCCCGTGCTAGCATGCCTGTTCACTTCATCATTCAGGTATCATCCATATTGCGAGCAGAACGAAATTCTTGTGCATGCCCAATCAACGCCCTGTCGCGATGCATGCAGTGGTCATTATGGTGCATCAAGGACGGCATGCAGATCGTTCCACACTTGATAATAGGAAAAATGGAAAGGTAGAACGCGGCAGCAGAGGAAGAGAACGCTGGCTAACGAGGCTGGGAGGGGATCGAGTAGGAAGTTAATGCTCCACGCCTAAGGTTTTGGGAAAACCTGATTTTCATAAGGTGACTTATACTCACCTAAATGGAGGGAGTATTCCTTAACGAGAGAATGTTGTGTATCCCACTCACGCGCTCAAAAAAAAGCTATGACACATTTTTTATCTGTTTGCATAGGTCCCACCTATCAGGAAGGATGGGCACGTACACGAACAGGTACAACTCCTCAGTCTACCCGCATAGCCTTTTCGTTTAGTCTACCTAGCCGTCTAATCAACTGCCTGCACGCCACTTCTCCCATTTACTTCTCCATCGGGAACCGATTCGCCTCGGCTTCTTCACCTCCCCTTCGTCTTCATTTGCATCCAAACCCCACTGCGTTCACATTGTTTTAATCTCTTTAAATAATCATCTACTACTTCAGTTAGACTAGCCATCTAATCCTAATTCTCCAAACCATAGCCCTCCATTTCGGCGGTTCCAAATGGCGAAAGAGATCGAGATGCAGGTTTTTAGCATCCAACATGTCCTCATCGAAGGCTCGATGCGCATAGTTTGCACTGTCACCGTCCACCCAAGGGTTGTTCAGCAGTGGATCAACAATGTATCCAACTCCCTCAAAACGGTAGAGACGAGGGTCATCGGTCTCGACGCAGAGTACACGGAGCGTGCCCCTAGGAAGATCCAGCGCGCCGCCGTCCTTCAGTTGTGCCTCGAATATGATGTTTTGGTGTACCACATCATACACTCGCCCTCCATACCAGGTGAGCTTCACGATTTCTTGTCTCGGGAGGACGTATACTTCTGTGGGGCAGCCATCGAAGGGGACAAACAGAAGCTGGAGCCGTACAACCTTGATTTGAAAAGCATCGCTGACCTACAAACCAGAATCAAAATTCTTGTAAAAGATTGTGCTAAACAAACACCATCCCTATTCGACGTAGCAAATTTTGTGCTCGGTACCAATATTCAGAAGCGTGACGAGATGGTGGCATTAAGTTCGTCTGGATGGGAGAATTATCCCTTTACGTATGAGCGGATAAAATATGCTGCCCTCGATGCCCGTGTGAGTTTCGAGATAGCTGCAAGGTCCAAAGAGCTTGTTGCGAAGCCGTCTCCCACAGAGAATGAGAACAACAACAAGAAGAAGAAGAATAAGAAGAAGAAGAAGAAGAAGAAGAAGAAGAAGAAGAAGAAGAAGAAAATGCTGCACCAGCAGGAGGGCATTATGGATGGATGAACTATTTCCTCTCTTGTAAAAAAATATTCCATCTCGGTGTATATTGATATAGATGGACTATTTCGATGGTGTGCATGTCTTTGGAACAGAGTAGTAGCGTGGGTCCGCTTGACTATAAGGAACTATTTATCCGCATATATAGCTTTCTCTGCTACTCCTTCCAGTGATCGGTATGCCGTGCATGTGTCCGTAGACATGACAGCTTGTCCATGGAAGTTCAACTATGGCGACCATCACGTTTCATCTCGAGATTCCCATGACGCCTCTCCAACCCACGGCACCACGCCCCCCGACGTGCGGCTCACCCCTCTCGGTTGCACCGCCCCTCTGCTTTTGTGTGCATGACATGTGGGCCACCTAAAATGCGGCGAGCATCAAGTTTCTACCACAGCCACCCGTGATTCCCACAATGCCGCTCGAACCCATGAAACCACACGTCCCCCGACCTGCCGCTCACCTCTCTTGGCCCCACTGCCCCTCTGCCTTCAGGAGCATTACATGTGGACCAGTCACCTATCGGGTCCACATGTTATTGACTCAAAGGTAGGTGTAGTAAGGCGCTGAAGCTCAGTCCCGACGGCCCTGAGAGGGAAATGTAACTCCTGCGCCAGGGCTTGTGGTGCTCCCGCAGCACGAACTCGTGCCAAACTCGAGATTTGTTTCTTTACTATACATGCACACAACGATTGAATCGACATTGTAATCTCAACATGTGATGGGGAGCTCTAAATTTGAATTTGAAACTTATAAAATGAAAAGATTCAAAACAAATAAACTGGGAGAGAGGGAGTATATCGTAGGATGTGTCCCATACAAAATAAGTCCCCTGGTTTGTCACCGCGAAGATGCGGTTAGAAAGGAGCACAACATCTTCCTACTCGTACGGCAACAAATCGGCCGCAGACAGCATGGTCCGCCTTTGACCGCCATGTGCAAGGTTCATGGTATCTTATTCAATCTCAGCATGGTTCCATCGTACCAATTCATGCGGTGTCCCATTGCATGGCTGATCCCAATGTTGGACAAAGGTTCTACGGGAACGGTGTCACCATTGTAAATGTTGTGCAAATTGATGTTGGTACCCTCCTGTACATGTGCAAGCCAATCTCCACTCGCACCAAGCCTAGCCTGTGAAACAGTGGGCAGGGGGAGAATTAGGAAATGGACACGGAAGTAGTCTTTAGAATGCATTTACTACATGATCAAACTCATCTTACCTGCTCATCGGAGGAAATCCGAGTGCCCCTCAACGTCGGCATCTCAAGGAGCGTCAACTTGCAACTACGGCCACGCCGCGCTGGAGAGACCCCCAACGAAACATCCTCGTGCGTTCCACGGAACATCAAGATGCATTTGTATGAGTAGTTTATCGTGTGAGAGAAGGATGAACGAGGGAAGGCCTCTAGAGATAGAGATTGACACTACTACTACCAATGTGCTGACCCGTGCGTTGCAATGGATCCAAACTAGTAGAATAATACTTGTTCACATGCTTGAAATATAAACACTCTAGTTTTGATATACATGTGTCAGCAGACACGACAGCTTGTCCATGGAAGTTGAACCACGGCGACCATCACGTTTCTTGTTTCTACCAATGGCACACCCACACGTGATTCCCACGACGCCGCTCCAACCCATGGCACGACGTCCCCCGACGTGGTCATGGATCCTTTGACGTGGCTATCACTGCCTTGCCCTGCCTTTCCTTCGCTGACAGGTGGGACCCATGCTTGTGGGTCCCACATGTTAGTGATAGAATGGTAGGATTGTTTGTGCCCCTCATCCCTCTCGGCCCCACCGCTCCTCTGCCTTTGTGTGCATGACATGCGGGCCAGCTGAACTGCGGCGACCATCAACTTTCTACCACAGACACCCGATTGGACGCGGTTTGCCTGCTCCGCCGCTGTGCTCGGATCCGTACTCCCACACCATCGAATTTTCATCCAGCGGCTGTGACACATTTCGTCCCGGGCATAAATCCTCAGCTGCAGTACTTATGTACTACAGGTAGTACCCACCGGTGTGGCCATCTACGCCTCATAACGCCCCAACGCCCAGCTGTGGCACCCTTGCCACGGCCACGCCACCACCGACTGGTTCAGCTTGAACGAGTGAGTCACGAACTATGCCACCACCATGAGAATGACATGTGGGCCAGCCACATTTAAGGTCTTCATGTCATTGACTCATAGACTGGGCACTAAGCCACTGAAGTTCGGTCCCATGGGCCCCAAGAGGGAAATGTAACTCCTGCAGCAGGCCTTGTGGTGCTCCCGCAGTACGAGCTCGTGCCAAAACTGGAATTTGTTTCTTACTACTACCAACTAGTACTAGTAAGGTACACATGCATTGCACGCATGAGATTCTGGTGGTTTGTGCATTATGCTTCTACATGTGGAGTTTTCTGGATTCTAACATGTGGCAAAATCTGGTGGAATGTAAGGTTAGGCAAGTTTGATTAACTTAGGTGAGTGTTTGGTTCAAGCCACACCTTAGCCAAGCCACACTAAGGCCCCACATGACATACACACAAAAAATGTGGCAAGATTCCCTTAGGCTTGCCAACTTGTGGCTCTCATTTTGAAGAACTAATAACTTTGCCTAAGCTTAGTTGTGGCAAATTTAGTCATGAATTAAGTTCAACCATGGAGTCTTCTAGATTATACATGTGGCAGAATCTGGTGGATGATATCCAACGGCAAGTAGTGCTCGGATTTGCCATCTTTGTACCGTCGGATTGGCTTCATCCAACGACCAACTTTCAAAGTTTTTCACACACTATATAGGGGGTATAGATATAGATGTGCCGGTCCGTTGCAATGGATCCAAAGTATATCTATTTGGTGGAGTGCACTCTAAACACATTATCTATTTATTTTTCTCTAACCTTCCGTAGCCATGCAACCAAGCGACATAAGCTTCATGGGTGCCCCCCACATCATATTATTCATACTACGTTGATTGAAAAAAAGATAAATCACCCAAAACAAGATCTTCCCGTTTTTTGTTCCTACGATGTTGTGCCGTGCACGTATCTACTAGTTGTATAGTGGTAGTACTAGTAATATAGTATTAGGAGTACACCTTGGTACTACTAGTAGGAGTAGTACTAGTACGGAATGCTCCTACTCTATCAATGAGCCCCATCTGAAACAAAATTTCTTGGGTTCCTTGCTACTGCTAGATCTTTCCCTTGTTTCTGTTTTCCAACCTAAGGGCGGGCGGGGTGTCGGTTTGCTCAACGGCGGTCCCACATGAAAGTGAAAATTCTAGGCACAGGGGCGGAGCTACGTGAGGGCCAACACGTGCCCTGGCCCGCCAAACCTAGCAGGATTTTCGTAGTTGTACATCCAGTTTTGAGGCATGGAACGTCAACACAAGGGTAATTTCTATAGCCTGCCTAGACTGGCACGCCCAACATTTTGCTTCAAGCTCCTCCACTTCTAGGCAACATGCCTTCCCTAAGCTATGTGTCGTTCCGGATGTTCCATGTTGTACTCCCGATTCCCGGGCGTGTGGGGGTGCGACGCGAACGCGGCAGGCCTTTTCCTTTTACTAGCAATGTGCCCGTGCGTTGCGACGGATCCAAAGTAGTAGAATAGTAGTATTTGTTCACAAACTTGAAAGAAATCACTATTGTTTTGATATACTCCTAATATATTACTCCCTCCGTACCTAAATATTTGTCTTTTTTAAGATTTCAAATGGACTATCACATACGGATTATATAGACATATTCTAGTGTTTCTAGCAAGATGCCCGCGCGTTGCACGAAGTTGATGGAAAAGGTAAGCACAACTTATAAATTGACAGATGGAATACTAGTTACGGTGATGCATATAATTAAGCAAAGGGATCGCACATGTCAGTATTGACTGGAACGAGAATGCAACAACACAATAAGAATTAAGGCCACGATGATGCGATCGCAGTGGTGGTTACAGAAGGCAAGAAGAAAGATGGATCCACGAACGTACGACCTCCTCCTCCTCAACTTAATGTGCCGGGCCACCGGCCGGCGGCTAAGGAGCGGCGGCTTTTGTGGCGAGGTCGAGGTGCTTCTCAGCAAAGGCATCCAAGGCTTCCAGCCGGTTGAGGAAGGCCAACGTCGTAGCATCCTCACTGGCCTTGTAGAGACCTATGTACATGATTTGCTCGTACACGTGGATGTGTAGGTCGACGAATTCTTGCAGGGCGAGGCGCCTCGTGGAGAGCGTGACCTTCAGGTGGACATTCTTCGTGGCGCCGCCGGGCAGTCGCAGGGCCACCATTGCTTGAAAGAGGTTCCGGCCATAGAGGCCGATTAGGGTGGTAGGCAATGAGGAGCCCGGGCGTGCGTGCTGGAGGAGTACGACGATGTCGTTCGCAAGCTTCTTGAGGACAGTGAACCTGTTGCTGGTGGCAACGATCATCTAGTCCAACTGAGAGTCGTAGTTGGCGTCGACGGCGGCCATCCACTAGCTGGTCTCCAACACCGTCTGGAGACGATCCTCGGCGCCATGCCGCAGGCCGGCGTCGTGGACCATCTGGCGCAGCCGCTGGCCGCTCACGCGCATCGCCGCCATGGTTCTGGAGCGAGCTCTTTTGCGCTTAGTGTAGGTGCTTAGGCAAATGCTTAGGTGCGTACGATGTGGTAGATGCATTGGAATGGAGGGGTACCTTTATATGAGGGCAATGAGGGCAAACTGCGTTGCATTCACATCTTGCAGCCTATTTTCCTGGAGCTCCTCCCATTACTTCCCTCATGCATTAATTGAAGGAGGATGCATTGGCCGTTCAACATATCGGGAACCGCTACTCCCTCCCTCGTCTGCATTAAAGCCGTATCAGGAACTGCGCCGCCCGCTGTCAAATCGAATACTCCCTCCGTCTAGGTGAGTATTAAGTCATCTTACGAAAACCAAATACTAGTAAACACATAGGTGTGGTGCATTAACTCTCATGTTGTTTCTTATTTTTTGACATAAATAGAGGAATCAACCAAGAAGAGATGTGGGGCTTGTATGCTTTTAATGACTTGAGACTATCAAACATGACATGCAGTGGTCAGTTCCTTGCACAAGAACAAATACAACCCACGTCAGCACACACGCATCTTATAGCATCACATCTAATGGCTATAAAAGATGAATGAGACCAAATTATATCTCATCTAGATGAGTTCTAGCAAAACTGTATTAGTAATACTTAGTACTCCTGCGCCATGTATCATATATTAGTATCATGTAGTACTTTATTTATTGCCATGTATGACACATAGTTCACGAGCGCTCTCTATATGTACCACCTTTTTTTTAATTTCAAGTTTTGCTCCATGGCGCAATCCATCGATACTACTACTATACAAAAGTGGAGTATATACATTTTTTAAAAGGCTAGAGGGTGGGGCAGTCTAGCTCGGTCGGTTTCACGAGAGGCGAGGGCCTTTGTGATTTGACGGCTCATTAATGGTGTCAAATCAAATAGTACTGTGCCGCCCGCTGCACGCCCGACGCCTCCATTAAACCCCTCCGTTAAACCCGCATGCAAACCGAGAATCCTACTCCGACCACATGTCCGTTCATGAGCGGGCCGGAATTAAACGCAACACCGGCCGAGATCCTCCCGTCCGCCCTCAGTTTAAACAAGGCCAGACGCTGGCCAAGCTCCTACTGTTCGCCCTCTATTTACACGAGGCCAGACAGCCAACGGGCAAGAATCACACCCCTCCGCCGCTCCCCCACCTCCTCCTTCACCATTTTCTCCACCCTTCCGATGGCTTCCGATGAGCCGTTCTCCGGCATATTAGCCGACTAGGTGGCCCGCCGAGCCCTCCAGATACGGGCGAGCCCGCTCGGTGCTTCACCAACCTCGCTTGGCCAGGCGGAGCCAGTTGCCGCCCCAAGCAGGCGCGTGTTTCACCAACTCGCCACTCCAGTTCAGCTCGATGAGGAGTGGCGAGTTGCTCCACACCGGCACGGCGGCGAGCACGTCGGTACGGGCGCCGTCGCTGCCGCGTTGTACCGCGCCACCAGTGTCTGCAGTGGCCGCGCCTCCCGTGTCTGTGGGCACGCCTCCCGTGCCTGCGGCAGTGCCATGCAGGCAGAGACAAAAGCCGAGTGCATGGAGAGCGACAAGTCGGTGGCCAGCTTCTCCGTGTCCGCCGCCATCATCGAGGAGAAGTAGAACACGGGAGGCCGCCGCCACTTGGGACCCATGAAGGCCACCGCCGAGGCGACGACCGTGGATTCAGGTGGTTTCTTTGCTGCTTCGTCTCTTCCGAGGACCTTCGTCGACCCCGCAAGTGTCTGACGGACATGAGGAAGACAAAGGGATCCGCGGGAGGCCATTTAGAACAAAAATAATTCTAGATATATCCATTTATAGGACAAGTATTTCCGGACGGAGGGAGTATTAATTATACAAGAGAGCCGGATTGGCACCTCTTAGTTCATGTAAATGTAATGAAATCCATCATGTTTATATGAAGATCTGACTTTTTTATATGAAATCCTTCATTCTTATATGAAATCAGTCCGTGTTTGCACGAATTTCATCTGGTTGGTTAGAGTTGTAAAACTGTATGCCGCTGGCGTTTGATGTCGTCCTCCGCGGAAGGAAGCGGGTGGAAATTTACCGGCTGCCGTTGGAGATGCTCTTTATGCTGGAAATAATAGAGTGACATCCAATCCATTTGAGTTAATTGCCTGTATGATTGTCCCTCTATAAAAAGTTAATTGCATGTACAGTGTACACATGACTTGCAGGGTGGCTACAACTTCGTACAGAAAGTTAAAAAGAAACAAGTCCATCCTTAATATTCTAAGTACTCTGTGGGTTCCACTGACAGTACAGTAGTGAAAGAAGTATATATTAGATAAGTAGATTAATATATAATATAAAAATCTAAAGTTAAAAGACAGAATTCAAACTCATGTCATCGAGTTGCGAGCATCCGGCGCTAACCAGCCCAGCACATTTTTGTTGTAGACCATGCCGGAGATATATCTCCATGTCTACTCTTATATATACTCCATTCGTTCCTAAATATTTGTCTTTTTCAGATTTCAAATGGACTACCACATACGGATGTGTATGTAGACATATTTTAGAGTGTAGATTCACTCATTTTGCTACGTATGTCTTTTCAGGAAGGGTCAGATTTGTCCTTGATTTATTTATGAGGTATCCAGATGGCACTACACCGCCAAGAAAAGAGGGTAACATCAAAATTATGGACTAATTTTTTGAGTATGTTGGTAAGGTCCGGTCATAGTCACGTATTGAAATCTCTAAAAAGACAAATACTCCCTCTGTCCAGAAATACTTGTCATCAAAATGGATAAAAGGAAATGTATCTAGACGTATTTTAGTTTTAGATACATCTCTTTTTATCCATTTTGATGACAAGTATTTTCGGACGGAGGGAGTAGAAAACAGAGTTGGTGATGATGGTGTGGGTGCCATCTTGCAATATAGGCCGTCGGATTTATATCTAACGGATAGGAAAGAAACTATGGCAATTTTGCAAATATATACCCACACGTCTCTCCATGTTCGCAAATAAGGCCTTCCCTCGTTCAGCCTTTTCTCTCATAAGAAAAACTACTCATACAAATGCATCTTGATGTTCCGTGCAACGCACGGGCAGCTAGCTAATTTCTTTTAAAATAGTTGCTGCGATAATTGGGTTGAAGTGATATATTTTATGTCTGCCCCGAATGATTTCAGATTCACTAGTAGTAACAAAGAAAAGGTTGCCTTGTTAATTAACAGAAAACAGGGTGAAAAGTATCACAAGAGGCCGGTAAAAACAAGCCACACTAGGTTCAGCGTCATCGTCACTACAGCTGTGCGCGCGCGAGAAGTCTACATATCGAGGGGGCTACTGAGAGAGGCACCGAGACACAATGTTTGAGAGAGAAACCAATTGACAGATTATGATCAGATCGAGTTGTCACCCTTCT
>NC_041389.1:344667405-344687776 GCF_002162155.2 Triticum dicoccoides
GTGACACTCACATATCTCTACTCTTATAAAAACAGAGTTGGTGATGATGGTGTTCCTACCATCCTGCAATATAGGCCATCCAATTTATATCTGACGGACAGGAAGGAAAATATGGCAATTTTGCAAAAAGATACCCACACCCCTCTCCGCATTTGCAAATAAGGCATTCCCTCGTTCATCCTTTTCTCCCACAAGATAAACTTCTCATAAAAATGCATCTTGATGTTCCATGCAACGCATGGGCATCTTGCTAGTAGGGAGAAGGAGTTTGTGTGACACATATCTAGCTATATTAAGGGCTAGGTAGATAGCATTTGTGTGAGAGACATGATTATACTTTGAGACATTAGTGGCTGTGGGTGGGCGGAATTAAAGGGGTGGGCGTGTTAGACATAGAGAGCGTGTGTGTTTCTGTGTGAGAGACTTGTAGGATGGGGTAGAAAGACAAATTTAACCCTGACGGAGGGAGAGAAATACACGAAGTGCGCGTGTGTGATTCTGATGCCCACAGGAAAATGGGATATGTATGCGCGTGAGAGAGATTGCACAATTCATTCACGTATCACTATCTAGCGATCGTGGACGTGCATCGCTTGAACATAAGTCAATATCTACTTCGTATCGTGGCCAAAGGTACAATATCGATTCAACGCTATAAAGATTGGACACTCACATATCACATTTTTTCTATTTAAATAAACCTTTTCAGTTGTGCATGCCAAAGTTATAGTGATGTTTCTTTAAACAACCAATGTAGCTATCATGCACATGCACCATTGTTACTCTTGCATTCAAATTCATTAGTCTTGGATGATTTAAGTTTCTATTTTGAAGTAATATATGTAATATTCATATATGAATTCAACGGGTACGCAATTTATGAAATGGAGGCTATGTAATCATATGAGGTAACACTTTTAAGTAGCTAACTACAATATCCATTTCTTTTTGTGCGCCTCTACACTAACACATCAATGCATTATGTTTAAAGTAAATAACCAATGGCACTAAATTATCTATTTACACGAGAAATACATAGGCTGAGCGTTTGATCCCTTTTTTTGTGAACGCGCCACTACACCCGTACGATTGGCCGCACCCGTGTGAATGTCCAAGTTATCGGCGCATCATCCCGAGTTATTGTCTTTTTTCTGGGGTGGACTTCACACGAGTTATTAACTGTTGACGCGTGCCCCGTGTACACAATCTAGCATGACCTTCCCACTAGCACGGTCCAAAATTAGTTGAAACTGGATAAGAATGATCCCGCGGGCGGCAAAATCTCCCGCCTCCTTCTAAAATTTCCGCCACCTTAGTCTTTAGCACGCGAAATCCCCCTTTTGTCCTTGGTGCATGGAGACCAACAGTTACAATACCGCCCTCATCTACATGATAGGTCGGGGTTGCTTTGGTAACTTCCGGTTCCCCCCACTACACGGCACCCCCATTTCCTCTCCCCCTCCTGCAAAAACGACTAACTCCACAACACCAGAGCATCTTACATCATGTCGTCCGTACTTCATCGCCCTTTATCCCCTCCCCTCTCGAAACCCTAGACTGCTCATCCACCGGCGTACCATAGCCCATTCACTGCCAGCGGCGTCCACCTCGCCAGATCTGCTTCTGCGGCCGCATCTACCCCTCCCACCTCCGCTAGAAACAAGTAGACTGCTCATCCACCACTGTACCATAGCCCATTCAGTGCCGGCCTTGTCCACGGCGCCGGATCTGCTTCGTCGGTACTCTCGTCAACCGCCGCGCAGCTGCAGTGGCTCATTCGTACTCCCCACCGGAGATGCTTCGTCCACACCCCCCGGAGCCGCCCCACCGACGCCCCCGTCGACGGCCTCTGATCCTCTTCGCCGACACCTTCCTCAACCCTACCGGAGCCGCTTCATCGACACCATCGTCAACCCTACCGGAGTAGCTTCTCCTATACCATTCTCAACCCTACCGGGGACGCTTTGCCAACTCACAATACCACCCTACCGGAGCCACTCCACAAACACCCTACTCGACGGTTCTAGATCTCCTTACCGGACCCCGACAGCCAGCGCAACGTCATCACCCTCGACGTTTCTAACATGATTCCCACCGTATGGAGAGATGCCAAGCACCCGCCATGGCCTAGGTACTTGTCACCTTTAAACCCGTCCAGCATCACCTGCCCGATGTACTTCAAATATACTAACCGGTCGCTGTTACCTATTTTGCAGCTGGCAAAAACTACAAGGACAATGTTTCTTCTAGATCTAACAGCTTGGCCAACCAAGATCCTGGACTGAGGCATTGCTATGATCTTGTAAGCGTGTTTCTCTCTCTTGTATTGTTCTGTGCCTGCCAGCGTGCTTTGCTAGGATTTTCGACCTGTAATCCCTTTGTGCAGACAATGATTTCTACTACTGGCTGCTAAATTAGATATGTAGATGTCATACATGATACTACCTCGTACCTCCATTCCTAAATATAAGTATTTCTAAAGATTCCACTATAGGCTACATATGGAGCAAAATGAGTGAATCTACACTCGAAAATGCATCTATATACATCTGTATGTGGTCCATACTGGAATCTCTACAAAGACATATATTTTGGAACATGGCAGTACATTACACAAAATCATAGGTGGCATGTAGGAATTCTAGTGCACTACATTAGGCTCCCTTAGAGTGCCAGCTAGTCCAGCATACAGAGTCGTGGCTAGTTTATGGTACGCATACAATCGTTAATTGGTGGTTTAAATATGCGCAAGGGATATGCAATGTAGTATCATGTAGAGATGTCTCAAATTAGCCGTGTCAACTTGCAGATAGGGTTACACAATGAAAAAGTACAAGATGTATGTGGCAATTTCATGGAACATCGCAAAAAAAGGAGAGGCAGCGGTGAGCCTATACAGTGTGCTATGGTACGTCACTCCTCCATTGCACTCATCGTGATATGTTATTTGTATGCCAGTTCTATTAGCCAAGTTTCTTAGGGACAGTTACTACGAGTTATCCTAAGAAAATAAGCACCTGTGAATATAAGCTCCATGTAATAAGCCAACCAGTTCTTTTCATTGCGTTTTCATCTTATCTTTGGTATAATCAGTGGAAAGTCTAGATTGCATTATATATTTTTCATTTTGCTGCCCATATGGAAATTAATTTGACTTGCAAACATCACAAATTGAACCCAGTGCAGTAATTAATATGATAGGAAAACAGACCATCACTATTTACTCAAAATGCAAATACATACCATCTACTTGGCACAATCTACTTTGGTTAATGTTTTCCATAGAGATCCCATTGCCTAATTTAAACGAAGAACGCATGACCCACATTTAAATGAAGAATAATTATTTATTGAAATTCAATGGTCCAAGTGGCTGGTTATTATCATATAGCAGCACCACCTGAAAGCATCATATAGCAGCAGCAGCAGCTCATAGTAACTCATCATACAGCAACAGCAGTCTGCAATTCATCATATACCAGCAGCAGCTCATAGCAATTCATCATATAGCAGCAGCAGGAGCAGCTCATAGCAATTCATCATATAGCGGCAACAGGAGCAGCTCATAGCAATTCATCATATAGCAGCAGCAGGAGCAGCTTGTAGCAACTCATCATATAGCAGCAGCAGCAGCTCATAGCAATTCATCATATAGCAGCAGCAGCAGCTCATAGCAAATCATCATATAGCAGCAGCAGGAGCAGCTCATAGCAATGCATCATATAGCAGCATCAGAAGCAGCTCATAGCAATTCATCGTATAGTTGATCAGAATGAAAATTTGGCAAAAAATTAGAGGAGATCCTCACCTTGTTGGATGAGCTCATCCTTCAATAGCACCTCAAGGCCATGGCCTGGGAGGAGGGGAGGGGGAATAAGGTGCCTTCTGTCGTAGTGTGGCATCAGCCGTAGTTGTGCAGCGCCCGCCGGAGTAGTGCGTTGGACGAACCACAGTGGAGCAGCTGCTGGAGACCACGAGAATGAGGGGCGGCGCTAGAGGGAGAAGCAGCCAGTGAGATTTGCCCCTACCCGCCGGCCATGTAGCCTAGCTATACATAGCATCGTCGAGGACCAGGCCAGATGGGACCAGTGGCAACGGCTCACTTGAGGAACCCTAGTGCTGCAGGCAGGGGATCGAGGTAGAGGGAAAGGGGAGAGGAGATGCAAGCGGGCAAGGCAATGAATGCTTGCGTGTTTGTTTTTACTTGAGGGTCAGGTGTGACATGGGTGTCAGCAGTTGCATTTTGAGTGTAATATAGGCAGACAACAGAGTCATTTCACTATTCCCCTTCCGTTCAATTTTTAGTGAGATTCTACCCGAAACACCCCTCTCCAAAGCGAAATTAGTTAAGCCCAAGCCCATAACTCAAAAATGACTTCTTTACATCTTTTATGGCTTATTTTGACAATATGTCCTGAAAATGCGGAACCGAACTGGCCCTTAAACTGCAATTCAATTGTGCGTGCAATGATGAATCACTCCTGCCTGCTATATGTACATTTAGGCATCATCATACATGGCATAACCTAATACATGTGCATTCCATTGTAGAATCTGGAATATGCAATGTTTATGTTAGTTTATACGTTGCACATGATGTTTAAATGCCCCTTAAATATGGTCAGTCAAGTGATGGTCTTTAAGCCTCCTTCTTTGCTTCTCTTCTTGATATGTAAGATTTGCTCACACATCTGTTCAATTGCTTGTTTGCATCAGCCAGCCATACTAGGACTGTTTGCTTTGATTACTTGTTGTTCTTGACCTAACACTCTAACAGAGCTTGTCAACGATTTAAACACTAAGGGCTGCTATAGTGGGGCCTTGTCTAACTCATAGGTGACATAAATGTTTGGATGTACACTACAGTAGGCTCTCCAAGAGTACCTGGAGATCCAGTTCGAAGGTATGCCTAGTTTTTAAATAGTGCAGACATAGTAAATGCTCATTTCATTGTGTGCAAGTGCAAGAGATGCGGCATGTTTCATTATGTGGTGTTGTTTTGTTATACTCTCATCCTTTTGTGTTCACAGACTGGAAAGTATGCATATTTATCTTCCAAGGAGACGAGTAACTAGTTTGTGTCACCTTGCAGAGGGGGTGCAATGAAGATAAGATTGAGGATTTCCAAGTACAAGATGTTAGGAAGGAGCTTTGCAAGAGAGGTAGGAGCTGCGCTGAGCCTCTTCAACCTGCTAAGGTAAGTCACTGTATGCAACTCAACAGTTCAGTTCCTTGTTTGCTTTAGGCATAGTTAATTTTCTCTTTTCAATTGCTTTATTTGTCCTCACTTAATGAGATGCCCAAATAATTATGCCTGATGTTCGGTACTTGTATCACTATTAGTTGACATAATTAAAGGCCTTACCATTTAATTACTCTGCCGAAGTGTGCCTGAAGCTTTGCTATTAACCAACTATTATTGCATGAGGCTCACAATCTAGTTTATACTACGCTCATGATTGCATAGTTTTGCCTGCTGTAGTATGTTTGTATGAAACCCTCTGCTGTTCATTATGCTCCTTAAGACTTTAATTAAGGTACAGAATGGCCAACTACTTGCTTACTTATACCCAACGTGCTGTCTAAATTTGTAACTTGTGTGTGTTTTCGATTGGGCCCCAACATCATGCTCCTCTGGTGAGCTAAGAGGGATTTCTGTATGCAGGCTGCACAGACTATCTTTTTTATAATTTTTAAAATATCACCTCCTTATGCTTCATGACGTGTAACATTTTTTGTGTGAAAGTGACGTGTAACATTATTGTTAGTCCTGTTTTGCCAGTGTCTTGTTCGCTTCACTGTTGTAACTATATTTTTGCCCTAGTCATGTGTACTTACAGAAACATTTCAGGATGAAGTGACATCAACACAAAAATCTGCGAGCAGTGCGGCATGGCCGTTACCGAATGATTATGGATTGGAATTGGAATGTGCTGATATTCTCGAGCATCAACTAGAGGTGGCAAGACAATGTGTACATGATTGTCAACGTATAATCAACAAGTTGAGACTGCACATGCAGGTATTAGATGCAAAAGTCAAAAAAAATGAAACAAGACACCGAGGTAACCATGAAGGAATTGGAGATTTTGCAGACTGAAATTTGTGCTATCTGCCGGCCAATCCTATTTTCTGAAGAGATTATAGTTCAAATGGAGTTAAGTTGATGCGCGTCCATGATGTATGAGCTGTATTTGCCCAGTGTATGTAATTTGATGTTTGTGTATGCTTTATTATCACCTATGCTGAACCATAATGCCCAGTGGGTATAATCAGTTGTAATTTCGTTATTGTATAGTGTAGGATTATTCTACCTTTTTATGCCTTGATCTCTTTGTTGTATAGTGTATGCTTTTTAGAGGTGATAGTATTGAGTAGGATAATTCTTTGAATATGCTATATCGTTCAAACGGGGGCCAACTCGCCCGACCATGGCCCTTCACGGGCCGTCGGATCCATGGCCCTTCTGCGTCTCGTAGGATCCATGGGCCTGTAGGATCCATGGGCCTTCTACCTCTCATAGGATCCATGGGCCTTCTACGTCTCGTATGATCCATGGGCCTTCTACATCTCGTAGGATCCATGGGCCGCCGACTCATTTATGGGTCTTGTATGGGCCTTTAATGGGTCGTAGATGGGCCTATAATGGAAATCGTACGTTTTATGGGCTGACCATAACGGGCCGTTAATAGGCCGTATTTGGTGATGCTATGAAAATGGCCCAACAGACTAATGGACCACAAACGGGCCGACTGTAACGACGGGCTGAATTTGGCCCACAAGCAGAAAATGGCAGTAATGGGCCGTAAGTAACCGAATGCTGCAAATGAGCCCAAGAATAAATGGGCCCTGAGAAGGACGAAAGTTAACTTGGGCTGGAAACGGCCCAATGGAATAACTGCCTGTTAATGGGTATAAAGTGTTACACTGTTCATTACGGGCCAGTTTCACCGCGGGCCGTTAATGGGTGTAAAGTAATACACTATTCATTATGGGCCAGTTTCAGCCCGGGCCGCTAATGGGCCAAGAGTTACAAAGGGCCTCATATGGGCCGAAAGACGTCATGGGCCATACATGGGCCAGAAGTGAAAACGGACTGGAATCATATTGGATGGCCCAGATGATGCTACTGGGCCTAATTCGCGTAGGGCGTAATGGGCCTTGTGTTAGCGGGCTGTAAATGGGCTATATGCTAACATGCCGTTAACAGGCTTTCCATGGGCCGGCCCGCCAGCTTTTGACCAAGTCAAACGGGCCGGCCTTTTCATAGGAATGGGCCACTGTTGGGCCGTGCCACATGTCGACGTATCATAGGCGCCTTCTGTCCAGTGAGTGGATGACATCTGTCCCAATGATGAGCCGACACGTGTTTCCTCCAGCCAATGATGATTTTACACGTGGAAAATCCCCATTGGTCGGGGCTGTTAACGGGTTATCGGATCCAAAACCCGACCCGATAGCTTAACGGCGTTCCGTTATGGTGGATGCCACGTGTCGGTCTCCCTTGACGAAAGCACTTCTGTGACGCGCGATTTATCTTTATGGAAGTGGACACTTCCGTGATGATAATTTTGGTAATGTCATGGAACACTTCTACGACATCACAGGTATGACTATCTTGATTCTGTCATAAAATCATCATGGATGTACATGCATGACAAAAAATGCGACCTACTGTGACAAACACGTATCATCACGGAAGTGTATTTTTTTGTAGCGTAGTGTGCTGAAATTTACTGTCACTTGTTACTTTGGAAAGTAAATCTTTGATGGCTTGTTCGGGGTATCTTCACCCCGACCAGTAGAGCAAAGAGTTGCTCCTCAACCTACTGAATCTACTGAAAATGTTTACTTTCAAATTCCTTCAAGTATGATAGAGAAACTGCTAGCTAATCCCTTTACAGGAGATGGAACATTGCATCCCGATTTGCACCTAATCTATGTGGATGAAGTTTGTGGATTATTTAAGCTCGCAGGTATGCCCGAAGATGTTATCAAGAAGAAGGTCTTCCCTTTATATTTGAAGGGAGAGACATTGACATGGTTTAGGCTATGTAATGATGTGGGATCATGGAACTACAACAGATTGAAATTGGAATTTATCAGAAGTTTTATCCTGTGCATTAGGTTCATCTTGATCTAATTATATATATAATTTTTGGCCTAGCGAAGGAGAAAGCATCGCTCAAGCTTGGGGGAGGCTTAAGTCAATGCTATATTCATGCCCCAATCATGAGCTCTCATGAGAAATTATTATTCAAAAATTTTATGCTTGACTTTCTCTCAACAATCGCTCCATGCTCGATACTTCTTGTACTGGTTCTTTTATGATGAAGACTATTGAATTCAGATGGGATTTATTGGAAAGAACTAAGCGTAACTCTAAAGATTGGGATCTCAACGAAGGTAAGGAGTCAGGCATGACACCTAAGTTTGATTGTGTTAAATCTTTTATGGATACCGATGTTTTTCGTGAATTTAGCTCTAAATATGGACTTGACTCTGAGATAGTAGCTTCTTTCTATGAATCATTTGCTACTCATGTCGATCTCCCTAAGGAGAAGTTTAAATATCATCCTCCCATTGAAGTAAAAGTAGTTGAACCTATTAAAGTTGAAGAAAAGACTATCACTTATATTGTTGATCCTATTGTTCCTACCGCTTATATTGAGAACCCACCTGTCCTTGTTTGAATAAAGGATCATGATAAAGCTTCAATTGTGGTTCGTAAGAGTAATACTAGAACACCTACACCCCCTAAGCAAATTAAAGTGAACCTAGTATTGCTATGGTTAAAGATCTCTTGGCCGATAATATTGATGGGAATGTTATTTACTTCTGTGATGAAGCTGCTAGAATTGCTAGACCCGATACTAAAAATAAACATAGACCTGTTGTAGGCATGCATGTTATTTCTGTTAAAATAGGAGATCATTACTATCATGGCTTATGTGATATGGGTGCTAGTGCGAGTGCAATACCTCATTCTTTATACGAACAAATTATGCATGATATTGCACCTGCTGACTTAGAAGGTATTGATATTACAATTAAGCTTGCCAATAGATATACTATTTCACCAGTTGGGATTGTTAGCGATGTTGAAGTCTTGTGTGGGAAACTTAAATATCCTGCTGATTTTCTTGTTCTTGGTTCCCCACAAGATGACTTTTGTCCCATTATATTTGGTAGACCCTTCTTGAATACTGTTAATGCTAGGATAGATTGCGAAAAGGATATTGTTACGATTGGGTTAGGGGATATGTCTCATGACTTTAACTTTGCTAAATTTCATAGACAACCCCATGATAAAAAATTGCCTCGTAAGGATGAAATTATTGGTCTTGCTTCTATTGCCATGCCTCCTAATGATCCTTTAGAACAATATTTGCTAGACCATGAAAATGATATGTTTATGAATGAAAGAAGGGAAATAGATGAAGTATTCTTTAAATAGGGACCTATTTTGAAACTCAACTTGCCTGTTGAGATCCTAGGGGATCCTCCACCACCCAAGGGTGATCCCGTGTTTGAGCTCAAACCATTACCTAATACACTTAAATATGCTTATCTTGATGAAAAGAAGATATATCATGTTATTATTAGTGCTAACCTTTCAGAGCAGGAAGAGGAGAAATTATTGAAAACTCTGAAGAAGCATCGTCTTCTATTGGATATACTCTTAATGACCTTAAAGGCATTAGTCCCACTCTATGCCAACACAAGATAAAATTGGAGAAAGACGCTAAACCGGTTGTTGATCACCAACAACGGTTAAATCCTGAGATGAAAGAAGTGGTAAGAAAAGAAATACTAAAGCTTCTGGAGGCAGGTATAATTTATCCCGTTGCTGATAGTCAATGGGTAAGTCCTGTCCATTGTGTCCCTAAGAAGGGAGGTATTACTGTTGTTCCTAATGATAAGGATGAATTGATCCCACAAAGAATTGTTAAAGGTTATAGGATGGTAATTGATTTCCACAAATTAAATAAAGCTACTAGAAAAGATCATTACCCTTTACCTTTTATTGATCAAATGCTAGAAAGATTATCTAAACATAGCCATTTTTTCTTTCTAGATGGTTATTCTGGTTTCTCTCAAATACTCGTGTCAAAAGAGGATCAGGATAAGACCACTTTTACTTGCCCTTTCGGTACCTTTGCTTATAGACGCATGCCTTTTGGTTTATGTAATGCACCTGGTACCTTTCAAAGATGCATGATGGCTATATTCTCTGCTTTTTGTGAAAAGATTGTTGAGGTTTTCGTGGATGATTTTTCCGTATATGGAACTTCTTTTGATGATTGCTTGAGCAACCTTGATCAAGTTTTGCAGAGATGTGAAGAAACTAATCTTGTCTTGAATTGGGAGAAGTAGCACTTTATGGTTAATGAAGGTATTGTCTTGGGGCATAAAATTTCCGAAAGAGGTATTGAGGTTGATAAAGCTAAAGTTGATGCAATTGAAAAGATGTCATGTCCCAAGGACATTAAAGGTATAAGAAGTTTCCTTAGTCATGCAAGGTCTAAGCATGGGGGAGTTGATACGTTCATTTTGCATCATGCTTTAATATTGATATTTATTGCATTATGAGCTGTTATTACACATTATGTCACAATACTTATGCCTTTTCTCTCTTATTTTACAAGGTTTACATGAAGAGGGAGAATGCTGGCAGCTGGAATTCTGGGCTGGAAAAGGAGTAAATATTAGAGACCTATTCTGCACAACTCCAAAAGTCCTAAAACTTCACGGAGGCACGTTTTGGAATTAATAAAAAATACTGGCGAAAGAATCAACCTGAAGGGGCCCACACCCTAGCCATGACGGTGGGGGGTGCGCCCTACCCCCCTGGGTGCGCCCCCCTGTCTCATGGGCCCCCTGGCAGACCTCCGGTGCCCATCTTTTGCTATATGAAGTCTTTCGCCCTGGAAAAAAAATCAGAAGGAAGCCGCAAGTACGGTCAGGCCCTTGCACTTCACGTCCTTGGCCTTGGCCTTCTTGTCTTCAGGATCGGCCTCTGGAAGCTCGAGGAGTGAGAGGCTACCTTCTTCCACCCTCGCGCACTTGGTTGCCATGTTGAACATCTCCAGAGCCGAGCACATGTCCTCATGAATGGTGAGTTCTTCCTTCATCTTGGCATCCCAGACGCCATTAGTGAATGCCAAAATGATGGCCTCGTCTAACACCTTGGGGATCTTGAGGCAAATGTTGGTGAAGCACTAGATGTATTTTTGCAAGGTCTCCCCTAGTTGTTGCTTGACGTGCCTTAGATCGCCCGTAGCAGCGGCGCGGTCGCGAGTGCCCTGGAAGTTGGCGATGAAGCGCTCTCACATTTCATCCCAGGAGGAGATCGATCACGCAGGGAGGTTTATGAGCCATGAGTGCGTGCCATCCTTTAGAGCCATGGGAAACCAGTTTGCCCTGACCTTCTCGTCGCTATTGGCTGCCTTGACGCTTAGCTCGTAGAGCTGGAGGAACTCGGTAGGGTCAAGGGTTCCATCATAGCGTGGAGGGAGGTCCGGCTTGAACTTCCCAGGCTAGACGATGTTGCGCAGCTCCGAGGTGAACGCACGGCAGCCTGCCACGCTCACGGGAACCCGCCGTAGAGGAGGAGCCAGGTCTTGGCGCTTGTGCGCCGCCGCCTCGGGCAGCATGCGGTCTTGACGTGGCGGTGCTAGGAGTGCACGCGCCTCTCCTTGAGGCTGCTGCACCACTTGGCAGCTTTCTTCATTGCGCGTCGGCGCCCTGCACAGCGGGTCACGCCGAGGGGCCTCACACCTTGCCTCGAGGACGACATCTTGCCTGGGAGGTGGAGGAGGCGCATCGTGGGCCACGTCGCTCGCAAGAGGCGGTGGGGGAGGCAGCGAGCGAGACGGTGCAGGGGCCTCTCCAGCGGTGCGGACGAGCTCGGTGATGCGGTCCAGCCAGTCCTCGTAGAGGTCATCGGTCGGGTGATAGCGCAGAAGCTCACAAGCCATGAGCAATGCAGCCTGCACGTTCACCGGCCAGCGACAAGCATGTTAAGACAAGGCAGCCACCAGAGTCAGTGATGGAGTGGCGGTGCGTCCATCACACTGCACAAAAGGATGCAGCGACGAAGTCTGCTGCTCATGGGCTGCGGGGTCGGTGGCAGCGTTCGCCGCAAATGATGGGGAATGACGGGGGGCACCGTGATACGTCCATTTTGCATCATGCTTTTATATCAATATTTATTGCATTATGGGTTGTTATTACACACTATGTCTCAATACTTATGGCTATTCTCTCTTTTTTACAAGGTTTACCATGAAGAGGGGGAATGCCGGTAGCTGGAATTCTGGCTGGAAAAGGAGCAAATATTGGAAACCTATTCTGCACAGCTCCAAAAATCGTGAAACTCCACGGAAGTCAGTCTTGGAATTAATAATAATTATTGAGCAAAGAAAACACCAGAGGGGGCCCACACCCTGGCCAGGAGGGTGGAGGCGCGCCCACCCCTACTGGGCGTCCCCCTGTCTCCTGAGCCCCCTGGTGGCCCTCCGGTGCCGATCTTCTGCTATATGAAGGATTTTACCCTGGAAAAAAATCAGAGGCAAGCTTACGAGACAAAACTCCGCCGCCACGAGGCGGAACCTTGGTGGAACCAATCTAGGGCTCCGGCAGGGCTGTTTTGCCAGGGAAACTTCCCTCCGAGAGGGGGAAATCATCACCATCGTCATCACCAACGATCCTCTCATCGGGAGGGGGTCAATCTCCATCAACATCTTCACCAACACCATATCCTCTCAAAACCCTAGTTCATCTCTTGTATCCAATCTTGTATCAAAACCACAAATTGGTACCTGTGGGTTGCTAGTACTGTTGATTACTCCTTGTAGTTGATGCTAATTGGTTTACTTGGTGGAAGATCATATGTTCAGATCCTTAATGCATATCAATACTCCTCTGATTATGAACATGAATATGCTTTGTGAGTAGTTACATTTGTTCCTAAGGACATGGGTGAAGTCTTGCTATTAGTAGTCGTGTGAATTTGGTATTCGTTCGATATTTTGATGAGATGTATGTTGTCTTTCCTCTAGTGGTGTTATGTGAACGTCGACTACATGACACTTCACCATTATTTGGGCCTAGAGGAAGGCATTGGGAAGTAATATGTAGATGATGGGTTTCTAGAGCGACAGAAGCTTAAACCCTAGTTTATGCGTTGCTTCGTAAGTGGTCGATTTGGATCCATATGTCTAATGTTGTGGTTAGGTTTACCTTAATACTTGTTTTGTAGTTGCGGATGCTTGCAATAGGGTTTAATCATAAGTGGGATGCTTGTCCAAGTAAGGGCAGTACCTAAGTACCGGTCCACCCACATATCAAATTATCAAAGTACCGAACGCGAATCATATGAGCGTGATGAAAACTAGCTTGACGATAATTCCCGCGTGTCCTCGGGAGTGCTTTTCTCATTATAAGAAATTCTCCAGGCTTATCCTTTGCTAAAAAAAGGATTGGGCCACCTTGCTGCACTTTATTTACTTTCATTGCTTGTTACCGTTTACAATTTATCTTATCACAAAACTATCTGTTACCTACAATTTCAGTGCTTGCAGAGAAAACCTTACTGAAAACCGCTTGTCATTTCCTTCTGCTCCACGTTGGGTTTGACACTCTTACTTATCGAAAGGACTACGATAGATCCCCTATACTTGTGGGTCATCAAGACTCTTTTATGGCGTCGTGGTCGGGGAGTGAAGCGCCTTTGGTGAGTGGAACTTGGTAAGGAAACATTTATATAGTGTGCTGAAATTTTCTGTCAATTGTTACTATGGAAACTAATCCTTTGAGGGGCTTGTTTGGGGTATCTTTACCCCGGCCAGAAGAGCAAAGAGTTGCTCCTCAACCTACTGAACCTACTGAAAATATTTACTTTGAGATTCCTTCGGGTATGATAGAGAAACTACAGGTAATCCCTTTGCAGGAGATGGAACATTGCATCCCGATTTACACCTTATCTTTGTGGATGAAGTTTGTGGATTATTTAAGCTTGCAGGTATTCCCGATAATGTTGTCAAAAGGAAGGTCTTCCCTTTATCTTTGAAGGGGGATGCATTGACATGGTATAGGCTATGTGATGATACGGGATCTTGGAATTATAAACAATTGAAGTTGGAATTTCACCACAAGTTCTATCCTATGCATCTTGTTCATTGTGATCGTAATTACATATATAATTTCTTTTCTTGCAAAGGAGAAAGCATCGCTAAAGCTTGGGGGAGGCTTAAGTCAATGTTATATTCATGCCCCAATCATGAGCTCTCAAGGGAAATGATTATTCAAAACTTTTATGCTCGGCTTTCTCCCAATGATCGCACCATGCTTGATACTTCCTGTGCTGGTTCTTATATGCTGAAGACTATTGAATTCAAGTGGGACTTATTGGAAAGAATTAAACGCAACTCTGAAGATTGGGGTTCCGACGATGGTAAGGAGTCAGGTATAACACCTATGTTTCATTGTGTTAAATCTTTTATGGATACCGATGCTTTTCGTGGATTTAGCGCTAAGTATGGACTTGACTCTGAGATAGTAGCTGCTTTTTGTGAATCTTTTGCTACTCACATTGATCTCCCTAAGGAGAAGTGGTTTAAATATAATCCTCCCATTGAAGTAAAAGTAGTTACACCTATTACAGTTGAAGAAAAGACTGTCACTTATAATGATCCTATTGTTCCTATTACTTATGTTGAGAAACCTCGCTTTCCTGTTAGGATAAAGGATCATGCTAAAACTTTGACTATTGTTCATAAGAGTAATACTAGGACTTATACACCTCCTGAGAAAATCAAAGTTGAACCTAGTATTGCTATGGTTAAAGATCTCTTGGATGATAATTTAGATGGGCATGTTATTTATTTCTGTGGTGAGACTGCTAATATTGTCAGACCAGATGCTAAGATACATAGACATGTTGTAGGCATGCCTGTTATTTATGTTAAAATAGGAGATCATTGTTATCATGGCTTATGTGATATGGGTGCTAGTGCTAGTGCAATACCCTATGACTTATATAAAGAAATTATGCATGATATTGCACCCGTTGAATTGGAAGGTATTGATGTTACTTGCAAGCTTGCCAATAGAGATACTATTTCACCACTTGGGATTGTTAGAGATGTTGAAGTCTTGTGTGGTAAGGTTAAATATCCTGCTGATTTTCTTGTTCTTAGTTCCCCACAAGATGACTTTTGTCCCATTATTTTTGGTAGACCCTTCTTGAATGCTGTTAATGCTAGGATTGACTGCAAAAAGGATGTTATCGCAATTGGCTTAGTGGATGTGTCTCATGAGTTTAATTTTGCTAAGTTTCATAGACAACCCCGTAATAAAGAATCACCTAGTAAAGATGAGATTATTGGTCTTGCTTCTATTGTCGTGCCTCCTACTGATCCGTTAGAACAATAATTGCTAGACCATGGAAATGATAAGTTTATGAATGAAAGAAGGGAAATAGACGAAATGTTTCTTCAACAGGGTCCTATTCTGAAACACAACCTACCTGTTGAAATCCTAGGGGATCTCCCTCCACCCAAGGGTGATACCGTGTTTGAGCTCAAACCATTACTTGATAGTCTTAAGTACGCTTTTCTTGATGAAAAGAAAATATATCCCATTATTATTAGTGCAAACCTTTCAGAGCAAGAAGAAGAAAGATTATTGAAAACTTTGAAGAAGCACCGTGCTGCTATTGGATATACTCTGGATGATCTTAAGGGCATTAGTCCCACTCTATGCCAACACAAAATAAATGTGGAGAAAGATGCCAAACCGGTTAGAGATCCTCAACGATGATTGAATCCTAAATGAAAGAAGTGGTAAGAAAGGAGATACTAAATCTCCTTGAGGCAGGTATAATTTATCCCGTTGCTGATAGTGATTGGGTAAGTCCTGTCCATTGCGTTCCTAAAAAGGGAGGTATTACTATTGTTTCTAATGATAAATATGAATTGATCCCGCAAAGAATTATTACAGGTTATAGGATGGTAATTGATTTCCGTAAGTTAAATAAAGCTACTAAGAAAGATCATTACCCTTTACCTTTTATTGATCAAATGCTAGAAAGACTATCCAAACATACACATTTTTGCTCTCTAGATGGTTATTCTGGTTTCTCTCAAATACCTGTGTCAGCGGAGGATCAATCAAAAAATACTTTTACTTGCCCTTTTGGTAGTTTTGCTTATAGACGTATGCCTTTTGGTTTATGTAATGCACCTGCTACCTTTCAAAGATGCATGATGGCTATATTCTCTTACTTTTGTGAAAAGATTTATGAGGTATTCATGGATGATTTCTCCGTTTATGGATCCTCTTTTGATGATTGCTTGAGCAACCTAGATCGAGTTTTGCAGAGATGCGAAGACACTAGTCTCATCTTGAATTGGGAAAAGTGCCACTTTATGGTTAATGAAGGCATTGTCTTGGGGCATAAGATTTCCGAGAGAGGTATTGAAGTTGATAAAGCTAAAGTTGATGCTATTGAAAAGATGCCATGTCCCAAGGACATAAAAGGTATAAGAAGTTTCCTTGGTCATGCCGATTTTTGTATGAGGTTCATTAAGGACTTTTCTAAAATCTCTAGGCCTTTGACTAATTTATTGCAAAAAGATATTCCTTTTGTCTTTGATGATGATTGTGTAAAAGCATTTGAAATACTTAAGAAAGCTTTGATCACTGCACCTATTGTTCAGCCTCCTGATTGGAATTTACCATTTGAAATTATGTGTGATGCTAGTGATTATGCTGTAGGTGCTGTACTAGGGCAAAGAGTTGATAAGAAATTGAATGTTATCCAGTATGCTAGTAAAACTCTCTATACTGCCCTGAGAAATTATGCTACTACTGAAAAAGAGTTTAGCAGTTGTATTTGCATGTGATAAGTTCAGACCTTATATTGTTGATTCCAAAGTTACTATTCACACTGATCATGCTGCTATTAAATATCTTATGGAAAAGAAATATGCTAAGCCCAGACTTATTAGATGGGTTCTCTTGCTCCAAGAATTTGATTTGCATATTATTGATAGAAAGGGAGCTGAGAACCCCGTTGCACACAACTTGTCTAGGTTAGAGAATGTTCTTGATGACCCACTACCTATTGATGATAGCTTTCCTGATGAACAATTAGCGGTCATTAATGCTTCTCGTATTGCTCCTTGATATGCTGATTATGCTAATTACATTGTTGCTAAATTTATACCACCTAGTTTCACATACCAGCAAAAGAAAAAGTTCTTTTATGATTGGAGACATTACTTCTGGGATGACCCACACCTTTATAAAGAAGGATTAGATGGTGTTATTAGACGTTGTGTACCTAAGCATGAACAAGAACAGATCCTACGCAAGTGTCACTTTGAATCATATGGAGGACACCACGCTGGAGATAGAACTGCACATAAGGTATTGCAATCCGGTTTTTATTGGCCTACTCTCTTCAAAGATGCTCGTAAGTTTGTCTTGTCTTGTGATGAATGTTAAAGAATTGGTAATATTAGTAGACATCAAGAAATGCCTATGAATTATTCTCTTGTTATTGAACCATTTGATGTTTGGGGCTTTGATTATATGGGACCTTTTCCTGCCTCTACTGGTTATACACATATTTTAGTTGTTGTTGATTACGTTACTAAGTGGGTAGAAGCTATTCCAACTAGTAGTGATGATCATAACACTTCTATTAAAATCCTTAAAGAAGTTATTTTTCCGAGGTTTGGAGTCCCTAGATATCTTATGACTGATGGTGGTTCACATTTTATTCATGGTGCTTTCCGTAAGATGCTTGCTAAGTATGATGTTAATCATAGAATCGCATCTCCTTATCACCCGCAGTCTAGTGGTCAAGTAGAGTTGAGAAATAGAGAGCTCAAATTAATTTTGCAAAAGACTGTCAATAGATCTAGAAAGAACTGGTCCAAAAAACGTGATGATGCATTATGGGCCTATAGAACTGCATATAAAAATCCTATGGGTATGTCTTCATATAAGATGGTTTATGGAAAAGCATGTCACTTACCTCTTGAACTTGAACATAAAGCATATTGGGCTATTAAAGAGCTCAACTATGACTTCAAACTTGCCGGCGAGAAGAGGTTATTTGATATTAGCTCACTTGATGAATGGAGAACCCAAGCCTATGAGAATGCCAAGCTATCCAAAGAAAAAGTTAAACGCTGGCATGAAAAAAGGATACAGAAGCGAGAATTTAATGTAGGTGATTATGTGTTATTATTCAACTCTCGTTTAAGATTTTTTGCAGGAAAACTTCTCTCTAAATGGGAAGGTCCTTACGTTATCGAGGAGGTCTATCGTTCCGGTGCCATAAAAATCAACAACTTCAAAGGCACAAGTCCGAGGGTGGTGAACGGTCAAAGAATTAAACATTATATTTCAGGTAATCCTATCAATGTTGAAACTAATACTATTGAGACCGCAACCCCGGAGGAATACATAAGGGACACTTTCCAGAACGTTACAGACTCCGAAAAAGAATAGGTATGCGGTATGGTAAGTAAATCGACTCCAAAACAATTCTAATGGCAATTTTTATCCGTTTTGGAATATTTAAGAATTTTGGAAAGAAAGAAGTAATCCGGGAAGGACACGAGGCCTCCACAAGGGTGGACGGCGCGCCCACCCTTCCTGGGCGTGCCCCCCTGTCTCGTTGCCACCTCGTGTGCCTCCCGGACTCCGTTTTCTTGCATGTTACATATTTTGGTCGGTAAAACTTCATTATATAATCTCCCTAAGGTTTTGACCACCATATCACACAATTACCCTCTATTTTTGTTTTGAGCTGTTTTTCTGACAGATCTAGAGCAGCATGACGTCTCCAAGTGCTCCCAAGGACAAGTTTTTCGAGAGGGTTATCAACCCCTATCTCGCGGAGGTGCTGCAACACCCTCAAACCATTGAGATGCGTGAGGGGGTGCTGCACATCCGTGATGTGGAGGGACCAAGGCGTACCGGAAGCATGGAGACAAAGCTCGAAGCCATGGAGCAACAAGTTTTCAAGTGCCAAGGGATGGTGGAGCGTGGACTCAACGCCAACCAGATGATGATCACGAAGTTCACCAACAACCACAAGCTAGATGCCAAGGTCATTTGGTAGACCATCTTCAAGCTTCAAGAGAAAATCAAGCACCTCCAAGCCCAGATCTATGACCTGCAAAACCAAAACTGCGAGTATGAATATAGATGCAAGAGGATAAGTTTAGCTGCAGATTTGAGGATCCCGGAGACTCGATCATCCTTCTATGATGGTGAGCCTATGCCTTGGAAGATGGACGACAAGCCTACATCATCAACAACCCCTACTTCACCACCTCCGTGGACATAATCACATGGGTATGGGCACTCCCCTTGGCAACTGCCAAGCC
Organism: Triticum dicoccoides; assembly: GCF_002162155.2. Classification (NCBI taxonomy): domain Eukaryota; kingdom Viridiplantae; phylum Streptophyta; class Magnoliopsida; order Poales; family Poaceae; genus Triticum; species Triticum dicoccoides. Next base: position 344,686,818 of record NC_041389.1, read on the forward strand.
TGGGGAGGTGCCCCAATATCGTATCACCATCACACTCCTATCTTTACCGTTTTACTTAGTTCGATCCTTTTAGTAGTATCTTGATCTAGTAGATTGAAGTTTTAGTATCAAGTAGTTTTTGAGTTTTGCTTTGTGATCTCTTTATGTAATCGAGTCCATGAGCTATCTATAATAAAGATTAGTGTTGAGTCAAGGACTTTGCTATCTTGCTATGATCTTGAGGGAATAGAAAGAATAAAAAGAATAAAAGAGTTCATATTGATCTTATGGATAGTAATGACTTCACACATAAAAAGTATGAGGCATAAAAGTTGTTGAGAGTTGACAAACATAGTTTTGGTCATCGTTGCAATTAATAGGAAGTAATAAGGAAAGAGAGCTTTTCACATACAAATATACTATCTTGGACATCTTTTATGATTGTGAGCACTCATTAAGTATGACATGCTAAAAGAGTTGATGTTGGACAAGGAAGACAATGTAATGGTTTATCTTTTATCACATCTCAGTTAAAGTATATTGTCATTGATCTTCCCAACATGTTGAGCTTGCCTTTCTCCCTCATGCTAGCCAAATTCCTTGCACCAAGTAGAGATACTACTTGTGCTTCCAAATATCCTTAAACCCAGTTTTTTCCATGAGAGTCCACCATACCTACCTATGAATTGAGTAAGATCCTTCAAGTAAGTTGTCATGTTGCAAGCAATAAAAATTACTCTTTAAATATGTATGACTTATTAGTGCGGAGAAAATAAGCTTTATATGATCTTGTTATGGAAGCAAAAAAAGCGATAGACTGCATAATAAAGGTCCATATACAAGTGGCAATATAAAGTGACGTTCTTTCGCTCCACCCTAAGAGACATGACAACCTCTGCTTCCCTTTGCGAAGGGCCTATCTTTTACTTTATGTTTTTACTTTATGCTTGAGTGAAGGTGATCTTCACCTTTCCCTTTTT
>NC_041389.1:344688079-344719892 GCF_002162155.2 Triticum dicoccoides
CCAATTGGATGTAAGTTAGCATGAACTATTATTGTTGACATCACCCAAAGGTGAATACGTTGGGAGGCAACACAATAAGCCCCTATCTTTCTCAGTGTCCGGTTGAAACTCCATAACCACAAGTACTGCGTGAGTGTTAGCAATTGTAGAAGACTATATGATAGTTGAGTATGTGGACTTGCTGAAAATCTCTATTCTTGACTTTCTGATGTTACGACAAATTGCAATTGCTTCAATGACTGAGATTATAGTTTGTTAGTTCCCAATGAAGTTTTTGAACCATAATTAACATTGTGAATTGATTGTTACTTGAGCATAAGAAATAATATGACAAAATCTATATATGTTGCTGTTATAAGAATGATCATGATGCCCTCATGTCCATATTTTATTTTTATCGAAACCTCTATCTCTTAACATGTGGACATATTTTTCGATATCGGCTTCCGCTTGAGGACAAGCGAGGTATAAGCTTGGGGGAGTAGATATGTCCATTTTGCATCATGCTTTTATATCAATATTTACTACATTATGGCTATTATCTCTTATTTTACAAGGTTTACCATGAAGAGGGGGAATGCCGGCAGCTGGAATTCTGGCTGGAAAAGGAGCAAATATTGGAAACATATTCTTCACAGCTCCAAAAATCGTGAAACTCCACGGAATTCAGTATTGGAATTAATAAGAACTATTGAGCAAAGAAAACACCAGAGGGGGCCCACACCCTGGCCAGGAGGGTGCGGGGCGCGCCCACCCCTACTGGGCGCGCCCCTGTCTCCTGGGCCCCCTGGTGGCCCTCCGGTGCCCATCTTCTGCTATATGAAGGATTTTACCCTGGAAAAAATCAGAGGCAAGCTTACGAGACGAAACTCCGCCGCCACGAGGCGGAACCTTGGCGGAACCAATCTAGGGCTCCAACAGAGCTAGTCTGCTGGGGAAACTTCCCTCCAGGAGGGGGAAATCATCAGCATCGTCATTACCAATGATCCTCTCATCGGGAGGGGGTCAATCTCCATCAACATTTCACCAGCACAATCTCCTCTCAAAACCCTAGTTCATCTCTTGTATCCAATCTTGTATCACAACCACAAATTGGTACCTGTGGGTTGCTAGTAGTGTTGATTACTCCTTGTAGTTGATGCTAATTGGTTTACTTGGTGGAAGATCATATGTTCAAATCCTTAATGCATATTAATACTCCTCTTATTATGAACATGAATATGCTTTGTGAGTAGTTACGTTTGTTCCTGAGGACATGGGTGAAGTCTTGCTATTAGTAGTCATACGAATTTGGTATTCGTTCGATATTTTGATGAGATGTATGTTGTCTTTCCTCAAGTGGTGTTATGTGAACGTCGACTACATGACACTTCACCATTATTTGGGCCTAGAGGAAGGCATTGGGAAGTAATATGTAGATGATGGGTTGCTAGAGTGACAGGAGCTTAAACCCTTGTTTATGCGTTGCTTCGTAAGGGGCTGATTTGGATCCATATGTCTAATGATGTGGTTAGGTTTACCTTAATACTTCTTTTGCAGTTGCGGATGCTTTCAATAGGGGTTAATCATAAGTGGGATGCTTGTCCAAGTAAGGGCAGTACCCAAGCACCAGTCCACCCACATATCAAATTATCAAAGTACCGAACGCGACTCATATGAGCGTGATGAAAACTAGCTTGACGATAATTCCCATGTGTCCTCGGGAGCGCTTTTCTCATTATAAGAAATTGTCCAGGCTTATCCTTTGCTACAAAAAGGATTGGGCCACCTTGCTGCACTTTATTTACTTTCATTGCTTCTTACCCTTTACAATTTATCCTATCACAAAACTATCTGTTACCTACAATTTCAGTGCTTGCAGAGAAAACCTTACTAAAAACCGCTTGGCATTTCCTTCTGCTCCTCGTTGGGTTCGACACTCTTACTTATCAAGGACTGCGATAGATCCCCTATACTTGTGGGTCATCACACCGTTGCCCGCAGGCGCTGTCTCAGTGACGCGGGTGATACGTCTATTTTGCATCATGCTTTTATATCAATATTTATTGCATTATGGGCTGTTATTACACATTATATCTCAATACTTATGGCTATTCTCTCTTATTTTACAAGGTTTATCATGAAAGAGGGGGAATGCCGGCAGCTGGAATTCTGGCTGGAAAAGGAGCAAACATTGGAAACCTATTCTGCACTGCTCCAAAAATCCTGAAACTCCACGAAACATGTTTCTGGAATTAATAAGAATTATTGGGCGAAAGAAATACACCAGGGGGCCCACACCCTATTTAGGAGAGTGGAGGGCGCTCCCCCCCCTACTAGGCGCGCCCCCTGTCTCCTGGACCCCCTGGTGGGCCCCCGGTGTCCATCTTCTGCTATATTAGAGCTTTTACCCTGGAAAAAAATCATGGGCAAGCTTACGGGATGAAACTCCGCCGCCACGGGGCGGAACCTTGGCGGAATCAATCTAGGGCTCCGGCGGAGCTATTCTACCGAGGACACTTCCCTCCGGGAGGGGGAAATCATCACCAACGCCATCACCAACGATACTCTCGTCCAGAGGGGGTCAATCTCCATCAACATCTTCACCAGCACCATCTCCTCTCAAAACCCTAGTTCATCTCTTGTATCCAATCTTGTATCAAAACCACAAATTAGTACTTGTGGGTTGCTAGTACTGTTGATTACTCCTTGTAGTTGATGCTAATTGGTTTACCTGGTGGAAGATCATATGTTCAGATCCTTAATGCATATTATTACCCCTCTGATTATGAACCTGAATATCCTTTGTGAGTAGTTATGTTTGTTCCTGAGGACATGGGTGAAGTCTTGCTATTAGTAGTCATGTGAATTTGGTATTCGTTCGATATTTTGATGAGATGTATGTTGTCTTCTCCTCTAGTGGTGTTATGTGAACGTCGACTACATGACACTTCACCATTATTTGGGCCTAGAGGAAGGCATGGGGAAGTAATAAGTAGATGATGGGTTGCTAGAGTGACACAAGCTTAAACCCTAGTTTATGCGTTGCTTCGTTAGGGGCTGATATGGATCCATATGTTCAATGTTGTGGTTAGGTTTACCTTAATACTTCTTTTGTAGTTGCAGACGCTTTCAATAGGGGTTTATCATAAGTGGGATGCTTGTCCAAGTAAGGGCAGTACCCAAGCACCAGTCCACCCACATATGAAATTATCAAAGTACCGAACACGAATCATATGAACGTGATGAAAACTAGCTTGACGATAATTCCCATGTGTCCTCGGGAGCTCCTTTATCATTGTTAGAAATTGTCCAGGCTTGTCCTTTGCTACATAAAGGATTGGGCCACCTTGCTTCACTTTATTTACTTGTTACTCGTTACTATTTATCTTATCACAAAACTATCTATTACCTACAATTTCAGTGCTTGCAGAGAGAACCTTACTGAAAATCGCTTATCATTTCCTTCTGCTCCTCGTTTGGTCCGACACTCTTACTTATCGAAAGGACTACGATAGATCCCCTACACTTGTGGGTCATCAAGACTCTTTTCTGGCGCCGTTGCGGGGGAGTGTAGCGCTTTTGGTGAGTGGAACTTGGTAAGGAAACATTTATTTAGTGTGCTGAAATTTTTTGTTACTTGTCACTATGGAAATTAATCCTTTGAGGGGCTTGTTTGGGGTATCTTCACCCCGACCAGAAGACGAAAGAGTTGCTCCTTAACCTACTGAACTTTATGAAAATATTTACTTTGAGATTCCTTCGGATATGATAGAGAAACTGCTAGCTAATCCATTTCCAGGAGATGGAACATTGCATCCCGATTTACACCTTATCTTTGTGGATGAAGTTTGTGGATTATTTAAGCTTGCAGGTATTCCCGATGATTTTTTCAAAAGGAAGGTCTTCCCTTTATCTTTGAAGGGAGATGCATTGAAATGGTATAGGCTATGTGATGATACGAGATCTTGGAATTATAAACGATTGAAGTTGGAATTTCACCAGACTTTCTATCCTATGCATCTTGTTCATCGTGATCATAATTACATATATAATTTCTGGCCTCGTGAAGGAGAAAGCATCGGTCAAGCTTGGGGGAGGCTTAAGTCAAGTTATATTCATGCCCCAATCATGAGCTCTCCCGAGAAATGATTATTCAAAACTTTTATGCTCGGCTTTCTCTTGATAATCGCAACTTGCTCGATACTTCCTTTGCTGGTTCTTATATGTTGAAGACTATTGATTTCAAATGGGACTTATTGGAAAGAATTAAATGCAACTCTGAAGATTGGGGTTACGACAATGGTAAGGAGTCAGGTATGACACCTAAGTTCGATTGTGTTAAATCTTTTATGGATACCGATGCTTTTCGTGGATTTAGCGCTAAGTATATATGGACTTGACTCTGAGATAGTAGCTTCTTTCTGTGAATCTTTTGCTACTCATGTTGATCTCTCTACATAGAAGTGGTTTAAATATAATCCTCTCGTTGAAGTGAAAGTGGTTGCACCTATTACAGTCGAAGAAAAGACTATCACCTATAGTGATCCTATTGTTCCTACTACTTATGTTGAGAAACCCCCATTTCCTGTTAGGATAAAGGATCATGCTAAAGCTTCGACTGTTGTTTGTAAGAGTAATACTAGGACTTATACACCTCCTGAGCAAATTAATGTTGAACCTAGTATTGCTATCGTTAAAGATCTCTTGGATGATGATTTAGATGGGCATGTTATTTATTTCTGTGGTGAGACTGCTAATATTGCTAGACCAGATACTAAGATTCATAGACCTGTCGTAGGCATGCCTGTTATTTCTGTTAAAATAGGAGATCATTGTTATCATGGCTTATGTGATCTGGGTGCTAGTGCTAGTGCGATACCTTATGATCTATATAAAGAAATTATGCACGACATAGCACCCGTTGAATTAGAAGACATTGATGTTACTATTAAGCTTGCTAATAGGGATACCATTAAACCTATTGGGATTGTTAGAGATGTTGAAGTCTTGTGTGGGAAGGTTAAATACCCTACTGATTTTCTTGTTCTTGGCTCCCCACAAGATGATTTTTGTCCCATTATTTTTGGTAGACCCTTCTTGAATACAGCAAGTGCTAAGATTGATTGTGAAAAAGATACTGTCAGAGTTGGCATAGATGGTATGTCTCATGAGTTTAATTTTGCTAAGTTTCGTAGACAACCTCGTGATAGGGAACCACCTAGTAAGGATGATATTATTGGTCTTGCTTCCATTGACGTGCCTCCTACTGATCCGTTAGAACAATATTTGCTAGACCATGAAAACGATATGTTTATGAAGGAAAGAAGGGAAATAGATGAAGTGTTCCTTAAACAGGAACCTATGCTGAAACATAACCTTCCCATTGAAATTCTTGGGGATCCCCCTCCACCCAAGGGTGATCCCGTGTTTGAACTCAAACCATTACCTGATAATCTTAAGTATGCTTATCTTGATGAAAAGGAAATATATCCTGTTATTATTAGTGCTAACCTTTCAGAGCAAGAAGAAAAAACATTATTGAAAACTCTAAAGAAGCACCGAGCAGCTATTGGATATACTCTGGATGATCTCAAGGGCATTAGTCCCACATTATGCCAACACAAAATTACAGTGGAAAAAGATGCCAAACTAGTTAGAGATCCTCAATGACGACTAAATCCCAAGATGAAAGAAGTGGTAAGAAAGGAGATACTAAAGCTCCGTGAGGCAGGTATTATTTATTCCGTTGCTGATAGTGAATGGGTAAGTCCTGTCCAAGTTGTTCCTAAAAAGAGAGGTATTACCGTTGTTCCTTATGATAAAGATGAATTGATCCTGCAAAGAATTATTATAGATTATAGGATGGTAATTGATTTATGTAAGTTAAATAAAGCTACTAAGAAAGATCATTACCCTTTACCTTTTATTGATCAAATGCTAGAAAGACTATCCAAACACACACATTTCTGCTTTCTAGATGGTTATTTTGGTTTCTCTCAAATACCTGTGTTAGCGAAGGATCAATCTAAAACTACTTTTACTTGCCCTTTTGGTACTTTTGCTTATAGACGTATGCCTTTTGGTTTATGTAATGCACCTGCTTACTTTCAAAGATGCATGATGGCTATATTCTCTGATTTTTGTGAAAATATATGTGAGGTATTCATGGATGACTTTCCTGTTTATGGATCCTCTTTTGATGATTGTTTGAGCAACCTTGATCGAGTTTTGCAGAGATGTGAAGACACTAGTCTCATCCTGAATTGGGAAAAGTGCCACTTTATGGTTAATGAAGGCATTGTCTTGGGGCATAAGATTTCCGAGAGAGGTATTGAAGTTGACAAAGCCAAAGTTGATGCTATTGAAAAGATGCCATGTCCCAAGGACATAAAAGGTATAAGAAGTTTCCTTGGTCATGCCGGTTTTTATAGGAGGTTCATTAAGGACTTTTCTAAACTCTCTAGGCCTCTGACTAATTTATTGCAAAAAGATATTCCTTTTATCTTAGATGATGATTGTGTAGAAGCATTTGAAATACTTAAGAAAGCTTTGATCACTGCACCTATTGTTCAGCCACCTGATTGGAATTTACCTTTTGAAATTATGTGTGATGCTAGTGATTATGTTGTAGGTGCTATTCTAGGGCAAAGAGTCGATAAGAAATTGAATGTTATCCAGTATGCTAGTAAGACTCTTGATACTGCCCAGAGAAATTATGCTACAACTGAAAAAGAATTCTTAGCAGTTGTGTTTGCATGTGATAAGTTTAGGCCTTATATTGTTGATTCCAAAGTTACTATTCACACGGATCATGCTGCTATTAAATATCTTATGGAAAAGAAAGATGCTAAGCCTAGACTCATTAGATGGGTTCTCTTGCTCCAAGAATTTGATTTGCATATTATCAATAGAAAGGGAGCCGAGAAACCCGTTGCAGACAACTTGTCTAGGTTAGAGAATGTTCTTGATGACCCACTGCCTATTGATGATAGCTTTCCTGATGAACACTTAGCGGTCGTTAATGCTTCTCGTGCTGCTCCTTGGTATGCTGATTATGCTAATTACATTGTTGCTAAATTTATACCGCCTAGTTTCACATACCAGCAAAAGAAAAAGTTCTTTTATGATTTAAGACATTACTTCTGGGATGACCCACACCTTTATAAAGAAGGAGTAGATGGTGTTATTAGATGTTGTGTGCCTGAGCATGAACAGGAACAGATCCTACGCAAGTGTCACTCTGAATCCTATGGAGGACACCACGCTGGAGATAGAACTGCACATAAGGTATTGCAATCCGGTTTTTATTGGCCTACTCTTTTCAAAGATGCTCGTAAGTTTGTCTTATCTTCTGATGAATGTCAAAGAATAGGTAACATTAGTAGACATCAAGAAATGCCTAAGAATTACTCTCTTGTTATTGAACCATTTGATGTTTGGGGCTTTGATTATATGGGACCTTTTCCTGCCTCTAATGGTTATACACATATTTTAGTTGCTGTTGATTACGTTACTAAGTGGGTAGAAGCTAATCCAACTAGTAGTGCTGATCATAACACTTCTATTAAAATGCTTAAAGAAGTTATTTTTCTGAGGTTTGGAGTCCCTAGATATCTTATGACTGATGGTGGTTCACATTTTATTCATGGTGCTTTCCGTAAGATGCTTGCTAAGTATGATGTTAATCATAGAATCACATCTCCTTATCATCCGCAGTCTAGTGGTCAAGTAGAGTTGAGCAATAGAGAGCTCAAATTAATTTTGTAAAAGACTGTGAATAGATCTAGAAAGAATTGGTCCAAAAAACTTGATGATGCATTATGGGCCTATAGAACTGCATACAAAAATCCTATGGGTATGTCTCCATATAAGATGGTTTATGGAAAAGCGTGCCATTTACCTCTTGAACTTGAACATAAAGCATATTGGGCTATTAAAGAGCTCAACTATGACTTCGAACTTGCTGGTGAGAAGAGGTTGTTTGATATTAGCTCACTTGATGAATGGAGAACGCAAGCCTATGAGAATGCCAAGCTATTCAAAGAAAAAGTCAAACGCTGGCATGACAAAAGGATACAAAGTGTGAGTTTAACGTAGGAGTTTATGTGTTATTATTCAACTCCCATTTAAGATTTTTTGCAGGAAAACTTCTCTCTAAATGGGGAGGTCCCTACGTTATCAAGGAGGTCTATCATTCTGGTGACATAAAAATCAACAACTTCGAAGGCACAAGTCCGAGGGTGGTAAATGGTCAAAGAATTAAACATTATATTTCAGGTAATCCTATCAATGTTGAAACTAATATTGTTGAAACCGTAACCCCGGAGGAATACATAATGGACACTTTCCAGAATGTTCCAGACTCCAAAAAGTAATAGGTATATGGTACGGTAAATAAACCGACTCCAAAACAACTCCAATGGCAATTTTTATCAGTTTTGGAATATTTAAGAATTTTTGGAAGGAAGAAGTAGTCCGAAAGGGACACGAGGCCTCCACGAGAGTGGAGGGCGCGCCCCCCCTTATTGGGCGCGCCCCCTGTCTCTTGGGCACCTCGTGTGCCTCCCGGACTCTGTTTTCTTGCACGTTAAGTATTTTGGTTGGTAAAAATTCATTATATATACTCCCGAAGGTTTTGACCACCGTATCACGCAAATATCCTCTGTTTTCATTTCGAGCTGTTTTGTTGCAGATTAAGAGCACCATGACGTCACCCTCATCCAACAACGAAGACAAGGATGCTTGGCTATTGAAGATAGAGCTAAAAAGAGAAGAACCGGAGGAGATCAACAAGGATGAAGGGATCAAGAAGGTCATGGAGACCCAAGCTCCGGAGGTGAAAGAAGAAGATATCCCTCAACCTTTACCTAACCTCTTTACTCCAACAGATATTGAAGCTTTCAAGATGATTGAGTTAGCTCCCATACAGAACAAGTATCTCACGCAGGAGAATTTTTTGTTGAAGGATCATATCGCCGGAGTCAAGGGCATCATCCACAAGTTGGTGGAGCTTTTATGCTCGATGTGCGATTATCCACCATCATTATCACCACCTCCATCACCTCCGAGGACATAATCACATTGGTATGGGCACTCCCCTTGGCAACTGCCAAGCTTGGGGGAGGTGCCCCGGTATCGTATCACCATCACACTCCTATCTTTACCGTTTTATTTAGTTTGATCCTTTTAGTAGTATCTTGATCTAGTAGATTGAAGTTTTGATATCAAGTAGTTTTGAGTTTTGCATTGTGATCTCTTTGTGTAATCAAGTCCGTGAGTTATCTATTATAAAGATTAGTGTTGAGTCAAGGGCTTTGCTATGTTGCTATGATCTTGAGAAAGTAGACAGAATAAAAGAGTTCATATTGATCTTATGGATAGTGATAACTTCGCACATAGAAAGTATGAGGCATAAAAAATTTTAGAGTTGATGAACATAGTTTTGGTCATCGTTGCAATTAATACGAAGTGATAAGGAAAGAGGGGTTCACATACAAATATATTATCTTGGACACCTTTTATAATTGGGAGCACTCATTAAGTATGACATGCTAAAAGAGTTGACGTTGGACAAGGAAGACAACGTAATGGTTTATGTTTTGCGCATCTCAGTTAAAGTATATTGTCATTGACCTTCCAAACATGTTGAGCTTGCCTTTCCCCCTCATGCTAGCCAAATTCCTTGCACCAAGTAGAGATACTACTTGTGCTTCCAAATATCCTTAAACCCAGTTTTGCCATGAGAGTCCACCATACCTACCTATGGACTGAGTAAGATCCTTCAAGTAAGTTGTCATGCTGCAAGCAATAAAAATTGCTATCTAAATATGTGTGACTTATTAGGGCAGAGAAAATAAGCTTTGTACGGTCTTGTTGTGGAAGTAATAAAAGCGACGGACTGCATAATAAAGGTCCACATACAAGGGGCAATATAAAGTGATGTTCTTTTGCATTAAGATTTTGTGCATCAACCCTAAACGCACATGACAACCTGTTCTTCCCACTGCGAAGGGACTATCTTTTACTTTATGTTTTTACTTTGTGCTCGAGTCAAGGTGATCCACACCTTTCCCTTTTTCATTTTATCCTTTGGCAAGCTCTTCGTGTTTGAAAGATCATGATATATATAACCAATTGGATGTTAGTTAGCATGGGCTATTATTGTTGACATCACCTAAAGGTGAATACGTTGGGAGGAAACACAATAAGCCCCTATCTTTCTCAGTGTCCGGCTGAAACTCCTTAACCACAAGTATTGTGTGAGTGTTAGCAATTATAAAACACTACAAGATAGTTGAGTATGTGAATTTGCTGAAAGCTCTTTTGTTGACTCTTTCTGATGTTATGATAAATTGCAGTTGCTTCAATGGCTGAGATTATAGTTTGTTAGTTCTCAATGAAGTTTTTGAACCATACTTGACATTGTGAATTGATTGTTACTTGAGCATAAGAAATCATATGATAAAATCTATATATGTTGCTGTTATAAGAATGATCATGATGCCCTCATGTCCATATTTTATTTTTATCGACACCTCTATCTCTAAACATGTGGACATATTTTTCGATTTCGGCTTCCGCTTGAGGACAAGCGAGGTCTAAGCTTGAGGGAGTTCATACGTCCATTTTACATCATGCTTTTATATCAATATTTATTACATTATGGGCTGTTATTACACATTATATCTCAATACTTATGGCTATTTTCTATTATTTTACAAGGTTTATCATGAAGAGGGGGAATGTCGGCAGCTGGAATTCTGGCTGGAAAAGGAGCAAACATTGGAAACCTATTCTGCACTGCTCCAAAAATCCTGAAGCTCCACGAAACATGTTTTTGGAATTAATAATAATTATTGGGCAAAAGAAATACACCAGGGGGCCCACACCCTATCCAGGAGAGTGGAGGGCGCCCCCCTCCCTACTGGGCGCGCCCCCTGTCTCTTGGACCCCCTGGTGAGCCCTCGATGTCCATCTTCTGCTATATTAGAGCTTTTACCCTGGAAAAAATCGTGGGCAAGCTTACGGGATGAAACTCTGCCGCCATGAGGCGGAACCTTGGCGGAATCAATCTAGGGCTCCGGCGAAGCTGTTCTGCCGGGGACACTTCCCTCCGGGAGGGGGAAATCATCACCAACGTCATCACCAACAATCCTCTCATCGGGAGGGGTCAATATCCATCAACATCTTCACCAGCACCATCTCCTATCAAAACCCTAGTTCATCTCTTGTATCCAATCTTGTATCAAAACCACAAATTGGTACCTGTGGGTTGCTAGTAGTGTTGATTACTCCTTATAGTTGATGCTAATTGGTTTACTTGGTGGAAGATCATATGCTCAGATCCTTAATGCATATTATTACCCCTATAATTATGAACATGAATATGCTTTTTGAGTAGTTACATTTGTTCCTGAGGACATGGGTGAAGTCTTGCTATTAGTAGTCATGTGAATTTGGTATTCGTTCGATATTTTGATGAGATGTATGTTGTCTTCTCCTCTAGTGGTGTTATGTGAATGTCGACTACATGACACTTCACCATTATTTGGGCCTAGAGGAAAGCATGGGGAAGTAATAAGTAGATGATGGGTTGCTAGAGTGACAGAAGCTTAAACCCTAGTTTATGAGTTGCTTCGTTAGGGGCTGATATGGATCCATATGTTTAATGATGTGGTTAGGTTTACCTTAATACTTCTTTTGTAGTTGCTGACACTTGCAATAGGGGTTCATCATAAGTGGGATGCTTGTCCAAGTAAGGGTAGTACCCAAGCACTGGTCCACCCACATATCAAATTATTAAAGTACCAAATGCGAATCATATGAACGTGATGAAAACTAGCTTGATGATAATTCCCATGTGTCCTCGGGAGCTCCTTTCTCATTATTAGAAATTGTCCAGGCTTATCCTTTGGTACATAAAGGATTGGGCCACCTTGCTGCACTTTATTTACTTTATTTACTTGTTACTCGTTACTATTTATCGTATCACAAAACTATCTATTACCTACAATTTCAGTGCTTGCAGAGAAAACCTTACTGAAAACCGCTTATCATTTCCTTCTGCTCCTCGTTGGGTTCGACACTCTTACTTATCGAAAGGACTACGATAGAACCCCTACACTTGTGGGTCATCAGCGGGCAGCGAGGGCAGCCCAACGCTCAGCGTGAACTCGACGAGCATCAGCCATGAGAACAGTGGAACGATGATGAATCGACCGACGAAAGAGAGGCTTCGACACGCCCCTACATGGCGTGCCAAATGGCGGATTCGGGGATCCGCAGACCCAAGAGAGGTTCGAACTCTCGGGCGTATGCAAAGAACTCAACCTCTCCATCCTATCCGATCATCGTCCTCACAGCCTAGCTCGATGAACACAAGAGGAAAGAGACTCAGCGGTTTACCGAGGTTCGGGCCACCTTGCGGTGTAAGACCCTACTCCTGCTTTGTGGTGGATTAGCCTCGCGGTTGGCTAAGGATGAACTAGTACAGAGAAAGAACAACCTCAGGAAGTCTGTTCTTGTGTGCGAGTCGCTAAGGAAGGAGAGGATTCGATCCCCCTCCTTGGTGGTGACTAACCTATATTTATAGTGGCCTCGGTCCTCTTCCATCGAAACGAAGGCGGGAAGGGATTCCACACTGCCCAATTTGAAAGGGGACAAGAAGTACATATTATCCTAATGAAAGGTGGTCTTCTCTTGCAAAGCTTCTAGCCATGACGTCGTGGTGGGCTCAGCGATGACATCCATCCAGCCGTCCTGGCGGTCTTGGTCTTGTTTCACAGGAATGGAAATCTTTGGCTGAATCCTCGGGACTCTACGCCAGTGCTTGCATCCTTAGCACCAAAGGGGAAACCTCCTACTCTGTGCCTGCTGGCGCCCACCTGGCCTTGGTCGTCATGACTTACGTCACTTAATCCTCACGAGATGGGAGCTTGCATAGGAATCTCCGCTCCTCAGGAGCCGTCCTACGGTGGTCGCTCCCCCGGAGGTCTTGGCGTCGTCCGCCACGCGTGGCTTGGACCCTCGTGAGGGTCTTATCTTGTCTATGCTGAAGATGGGCCGTACTAGGCCGTTGATGGAGCCATGCTGTGGGCCGCAGGCAGGCAAGTCTGGGTACCCTGGTTCGCAGAACACCGACAGTTTTCTGTCAGGTCTGTCAAGTCACACATCATGTCTTCTCCCTTCTCTAACAAAGTAGAAGGAGATGCTTGGTTGATGAAGATGGAATTAAAGAGAGGAACCAGAAAAGACCATCAAGGGTGACAGGTAAAGAAAATCGAGGGAGATCAAGTTCCAGAAGAGGGGCAAGCCGTTCCGGCAGCAGAAGAAGAGGACATCCTTCAGCCTTACTATGATCATCTTACCCCTACTGAAATTGAGTATTTTAGGATCATTGAAATGGTTTGTGTGAAAAATAAATATCTCACTCGTGAAAATATTATGTTGCAAGAGCATGTCATCACCCTCCGGAGCATCATCCGTAGATTGGAGTACCTCCTAAGCCTGAAGTGTGATGCTACTACCTCACCACCACCACCTTCTTCATCACCAAAGGAGACTTGAATTTATGGTATGGACACTCCCCTTGGCTTTTGCCAAGCTTGGGGAAGGTGTCCCGGTATCATATCACCACCACTGTCTTTGCTTTCATCTATTTTAGTTTGATCTTTAGTTTTCCTATGATTTAGTTGAATAAACGTTTAGTTTGATCCTTGCTTTCCGAGTGTTTTCTTCGTGATCTATCTATCTATGTAATCATGTGCGAAATATATAATAAAGAGTACTTTGAGTTTTGTTTATTTATTTTAATGTTCCAATAAAAGAAAGGAAAATAAATTAAAAGATCATATGCTAATCTTATGGTAAGTAATGACATCACATAAGGAAAAGTATAAGTGGTAAAATTTATTGGAGATTGACAAACATAGCATTGGTCAATGATGCAATTCATGAAATAATTAATAAGGGAAGAGAAGATTCACATGCAAATACACCATCTTGGACATCTTTTATGATTGTGAGCTCCCATTAAATATTTTGTGTCAAAATAGTTGATGTTGGACAAGGAAGACAACGTAATGATTTATGTTTGCTCATATTCACATAGAATTTACGTTTTCATAGATCCTTTAACATGTGGTGCTTGCTCAATATCTTTTCTAGCCAAAAAATCCGCACTAAGTAGAGATACTACTTCTGCATCCAAAAACCCTTAACCCAAATTTTACTTTGAGAGTCCACCATACCTACCTATGGAATGAGTAAGATCCTTCAAGTAAGTTGTCATCAGTGCAATAAGGCAATAAAAATTGCTTCTAAATGTGTTGGATCATTTAGTGTAAGAGAAAATTGGGTGTTGTACAAACTTGTGATGGCAAAGTAATAAAAGCAGCGGACTGCGGAATAGAGGTTGCTATCATAAGGGGCAATATGACATGACATTCTTTTACATTAAGGGATTTGGCATACGACCAAATAAGCGCATGACAACCTCTGCTTCCCTCTGCGAAGGGCCAATCTTTTACTTTATGCATTTACTTTTACGTAAGAGTCAAAAGTTTTCTTCGCTACTCCTTTTTTATTTTCTCTTTTTGCAAGCATCATGTGGTGAGGAAAGATCTAGGCACATATATCCAGTTGGATATGAGTAGGCATGAGTTATTATTGTTGACATCACCCTTAACGTGGATACATTGGTAGGCGAAACTATAAGCCCCTATCTTTCTATGTGTTCGGTTGAAACATTTTGCTCATGGGTATGCTGTGAGTGTTAGCAATCATAGAAGATTAAATGATGGTTGAGTATGTGGACTTGCCTAAAGGCTCCGATATGTGACCCTTCCTAAAAATATGATGCATTATAGTTGCAAAGTTGACTGAGAACATAGTTTGTTGGTTTTCAATAAGGTTTATGCTTTATACTTCATTGTTGTGATGAATTGTTACTTGTTGAGGAGAAGTTATATGATAAAAGTTGTTTGATGAAGTTTATGTTAAAGTTCTTTACTGCTGTAATAATAATCATGATGCTTCTCTATCCGTATTTTGTTTTTCTCAACACCTCTCTCTCTCTAAGCATGTGGACATGTTTTTCGATTTCGGTTTTAGCTTAAGGACAAGCGAGGTCTAAGCTTGGGGGAGTTGATATGTCCATTTTGCATCATGTTTTCCTACAATTATTTGTAAGATTTTTATGCATCATAATGCTTTTTGTAGTATTTCTAATGCCTTTTCTCCAATAATATGCAAGGTTCACACAAAGAGGGAGAATACCGGCAGCTGGAATTCTGGACCTGAAAAAGCTACGTCAAAGTTACCTATTCTACACATCTCCAAATGAGCTAAAAATTTATGAAGAATTGTTTTGCAATATATGAAGAATATTGGAACAAATAACTACCAGAGGGGCCCCACCTGGTGGGCACAACCCACCTGGGTGCGCCAGGGAGCACTACAAAAAAAAGACACATCCGTGACATTTTGGGTCGAACGAAATTTTTTTCTATCATACATATGACACTTTTATGACGATAATTGTGACAAAACCCGGTATCATCATAGATGTGGTGGGATCCTACTTCTATGACAAAAAATCATGACAGAAAATGGGCTTTTTTTCCTGGGCGGGCCGGAGATGCAGCTGCATGACATTCTTTGGGCCGTCCATGACGGAAAAAACCGTGGTAGAAGCGAGGGGGAGGAAAATTTCGGGGAGTTCCCGGTTATGGTGTGGGGTCGGGGCCCGAGCGATGTGCGTTTCTCTCGTACACATACGCGCATGTGTGCGAGGCTTTGGCTCTAACTGAACCCAAGTGAGGCGTTGGGCTCTAACTGAACCCGAGCGATTGCACTGCAGGCTACATTACTGAACCCGAGCGATCGATTGATGGCTGTTAACTGAACCCGATCGAGCGACTCCTTCGCTATTGCTGCTAACTGAAGCCGATCGATTGGATGAACAGTGACCGTTGCGTGGGGGTTTGGATGAACAACGAGTGGTGGTGTTGCCTCTGGATGAACATGACCCCATGGTGTGGAGGGCTGGATGAACAATAGACGGTGGAAGGGTGCCCGTGGAGGGGTGGTTGAACAGGACCCCGTGGTGTGGAGGGATGGATGAAGAGTAGACGATGGAGGGGTGCCTGTGGAGGGGTGGTTGAATAGTAGCCAGTGGAGTAGCTCGCGGTGGAGGCTGGATGAACAGGAGCCCGTGGAGGCTGGAGGAGGTCGACGGTAGCCCGTGGAGGCTGGAGGAGATCGACGGTGGAGATGAATAGTATCCCGTGGAGTCCTGTTTTGTGGTACGCCACACCCCTCCCAATGAACAGGACCCCCGTTTCGACCGTAGCGCTTGAACACAAGTCCGTTTCGTCCGTTTTGCGGTACGCCACACCCCTCCCGATGAACAGGACCCCCATTTCGACCGTAGGAGGTCCGTTTCATCCGTTTTGCGGTACGCCACACCCCTCCCGATGAACATGATCCCCGTTTCAACCGTAGGAGGTCCGTTTCGTCCGTTTTGTGGTATGCCACACCCCTCCCGATCAACAGGACCCCCGTTTCGACCGTAGGAGGTCTGTTTCCTCCGTTTTGCGGTACGCCACACCCCTTCCGATCAAGAGGACCCTGTTTCGAATGTAGGAGGTTTGTTTCCTCCATTCTGCGGTACGTCAGGCCTCGTTTCCATCGCTTGTTCCGTCCAAGCCCCCCCGATGAACACGACCACGCATTCCATTCCAACCCAGTCGGTTGGCTCCCCATGAACACGACGACAACGCTGTTTCTCCATTCCGACCCAGCCATGTACACGAGCCCTGGCCGTACGTATGCGCGAGTAGGCGTTCGAGACCCTGCCCGTATGTACGTACGTGGCCATATTTTATTTCTTGCACCCTGGCCGCTGTACGTACGTGTACATGCTACGTGCGCGCCTCTACTACGACACGTACGCGCCTCTACTACGACACGTGCGCGCCTCTACATCCACCAGTATATATGTACGTACATGTTCACGACCAGAATGACAACACTACATACGCTTCGACCAGGTGGGTCCCAACTACCAGGCACTTCCTTGCGTGCGAAGATGTAGCTGGTGGGTCCCAACAGTCAGGGGGGCGAATTGTTTTTTTGCCCGGACGCACTTCCTTGCGTGCGAAGATGTAGCTGGTGGGTCCCAGCAGTCAGGGGGCGAATCATTTTTTTTGCCCGGATGCACTTCCTTGTGTGCGAAGATGTAACTGGTGGGTCCCGGCAGTCAGGGTGGCGAATCATTTTTTTTCCTAGACACACTTCCTTGCGTGCGAAGATGTAGCTGGTGGGTCCCAGCAGTCAGGGGAAATGTTTTTTTCGTGAAATACGGTGGCCCGTCCGGTGGGTCCCCGCTATCAGGTGGAGGAATCATTATTTTGTGCGTAATAAGGAGGCACTTCCTTGCTGGGGCCGTGGACCCAGCTGTCAGCCTCTCCACGTACAGTCCACATCTGATGGAACTCATTCCTTGACCATGTTGACCATGTCGCGCCGAGAGCACCACGGCGGTGGACGATGACGAGGACTAGGAAGGGATGACTCGGAGGCGGGGAAGACGCAACAGTGGATGCCCACGCGAAGAGGAGTACGAGGGTTCACAGGTTCGGCTGCAGTGTGAGGCTGCTGTCGCCGCAGAATAACAGGGGGTGTGGGTGAGTAGAGGGATGGCCTGGCCAGCGGTGGGAGTAGTAGGGGGCAGTGAGACCTCCGTGACATCACAGCCGGCCACGGGAGGCAGGAGCACGCGGCACGACCGCTGCTGGTTTGGGTGGCTGGAGCAAGAAGACCAGAGGTTGAAGAAGCACTACGGCCGTTGGATGAACATCGTACGGTAACAGGATCTAGAATCGTTCATATTGACTAAGTTGACAAAGCCCTCCGTCCCCATCGACTTGGTAGGCCCACAAGTCAGCCTCCCACTATGCTGGGTTCCAGCTGGCATGGGGAGTATTCATTTTTTGTGCATAATAAGGAGGCACTTCCTTGCGTGCGAAGATAGCTGGTGGGTCCGACATGTCAGCGGGGGGCACGTTTTTTTCGTGAAATACAGAGGCCCTTCCGGTGGGTCCCAGATGTCAGTGGAGGAATAATTATTTTGCACGTAATAAGGAGGCATTTCCTTGTGTGCGGCCGTGGACCCAGCTGTCAGCCTCTCCACGCACAGTCTACTTCCGATGGTGTCGTTCGCTGACCACGTCGACCACGCCGCGCCGAGCGCATCCAAGGTGGTGGACGACGGCGAGGCCCTGGACAGCAACGAGCCGGAGATGGGAAGACGCGGGAGTAGAGTCGCAGACAAAGAGGTGTATGAGGGTTAACTGGTTCTAGTGCGGTGTGGTTCTGCAGTCGGTGGAGAAGAACAGGAGGTGTGGAGGGGTGGAGGGATGGCCTGGCCAACGGTGGAGTAGCACTTCATAGCGAAGCGTGCTAAGCAGAGCTGCTAGCAGCAGGAGGCGGGAGGTGGTCCCGGCGGCGCTGGAGGAAGAAGACGAGAGATTGAAGATGGATGTCGGTCGTTCCATATAAATCCAACGTCTAACATGTCAGAATCATTTGTTGACTAAATTGACAACGACTTGCGTTGGCTTTGACCTATTGGCCCACATTTCAGCCTCCAAAAATGTGGCACGTATTCAACCCATTTTTTGAGAATTTACAGTCTTTTTTTGCATGGTAGAATTTATAGTCAATTTAATCTTTTTTTTGAATTACAGCCATTAGCTGGGCTAGGTGAACAAATAATGTAGCGTCCATGCGGCCTATTTATTTTATTTCCTAAAAAATTACAGGCCATTTGCACTTTCTCGAAATACACGATTTTGCCGGGCTGATTCTATTTATAATGTTGGGTTGGGCCAGCAATGTTATCAAAAAATAAAAGGGGATGAGCATTTTGTTATAAATATATTTAAATAATAAGTGATATTATTACATTCGTCCTTAAATCTTACCAAGCTTTTGTACACAATCACTAGGATTTTCGTGCCAAAACAATCCAAGATTTATTTGTTAAGAAATTATTTTTATAGGTTAATAAGATGTGGGATATTGTTTTCTTACATATGTAAGTATCTGTTAAATATA
The DNA here is from genome assembly GCF_002162155.2 of Triticum dicoccoides. Lineage (NCBI taxonomy): Eukaryota > Viridiplantae > Streptophyta > Magnoliopsida > Poales > Poaceae > Triticum > Triticum dicoccoides. Next base: position 344,707,181 of record NC_041389.1, read on the forward strand.
TGATGACAATCAAAATAATATATAATAACATATAAAATAATTTAAATATATATACTATAGTTAGAAGGGAAACATAAGTTGGACCTAGTGTTCCTATTCTCACATAGAAAAATAGAACAGACCTCTGCGTTTTCTTCAAAAAAATACATAAATTGGGCTGCCAAAAATAAAACCTCGGATGGGAGGTCCATAGGCCGGTCGATACATGACGGCCCTAAGAAAATACAAACATGCCTATTGACCTCCCATCTGAGGTCATGGGCTGCACATGTTAAAAATGAAAGCCTAGACGGGGCAGCCCAAAACCACGTCCAACTCATGCCAAAACTCCGTCCCTCGTTTTCTCTGTGTTTCGCACACTCGACATTGTGTGGGCATTTTGACTGTGCATCATATGAAGATGTGCTATGCATGATGTTAACTGGCTGGTAGTTCCATTTTCGACCATGAATAAAACTTCCAACATGATGTTAACCCTGTTTGAAAAGGCCGTGTTAATATAAATGCTCTGCCTCTGAAAGTTGCAGTTTCTTATCTGAAACTGAACTTGCAGTTTCTTATCTGAAACTGAAACTTGCAGTTTCTTCTCTGAGAATCACACTATTTGCACTTTTATACTCCTATGAAACTACATATTTTAAGTGCTAAAATAGATCTCTAGAATTCATAAAATACTTCATATGATCAATACTGCAAATCTGAAATTCAAAAGACATTCATATCTGAAAGTACTCTCAAAATACACAACACAAAACACAATTCACCACCTGCAAATACTGACAACCCTAAGCTCCTCCTAACAATTCACAACCTGTCCAACTATTGGTCTGGGGGGCAGCCCCCTCCTATTCCTCGGCGCCAGACAGCCACCCTGTGAGACAATGTGAACGGCGAGGGAGACGATGGAGGGGAAGCATCGTCGGGCCAACTACTTTTCTCCTCTTGCAGTTGGGTTCGGTCGACGAAGACTCCACTGGCTCGCTCTGGTAGGACACCCTCACAAACGGCACCCTATAGATGCTCGATCCTTCAATCTCTGGTGGATGCTCCATCTGGGATTGATACTCCCACCACCGCTCCCTCACGATCGGATTCGGTGAATCTGTTTGCTCCATGGCCCAGAGGAGCAGCTCTATGTACTCCGGCGCAACTCCCTTCGAGAGTATCGCCGCCTTTTCGCTCTATTGCAGATATTTGGCCATGGATGTCGCCGTCGCCGCTAGTTGGTCCTTGTTGTCAAACCAAGACTGTATCTCCAACATCCTAGCTAGCTTCACAAGGTCGCCGCCTGCGATCCTCACGTATCGGTTGTACTCCTCCATCGATCCACTTCTCCACAGCACCTTCACTCGCCGGCGGTGGTTTTTGAATGGAAGAGGAGAGGAGCAGCGCTGGTTTTGGACTAGAAAGGGAGAGGAGCGACACTGTTTTTGGACTGGAATAGGAGAGGAGGGGCGGTGGTTTTGAAATGGAAGAGGGGAGGAGCGGCGCTGGATTTAGATTGGAACAGGAGAGGAGCGGCGGCGGTTTAAGAGGAGAAGAGCGGAAGAGCGGCGCTGGTCTTGGAAGTATTTTTTTGCGTATTTTGGGTCAAAGTTTGACCACGTACTATATTTGACAAGCAAAATGTGACTGCATGTCACCAAAAATTGTATCGTTTGGTTCGTATCTGAATGTACTTTCAAATTATATTATTTTTGCAACCTATAACATATATTTTATGTGCGAAAATCATGGTAAATTATGACCCAGAGTAAGAGGGATACTAGTTAATGTGGGATCGCTTTCTTAATTGAAGGGTAAATTCATTTTGATTTTGATCTAGTCACAGCGCGCCGGCCCTCTCGTCCAATCCTATGTCGCCGCCGCACGCTCCTCTCCCTCTTCTCCATTGCAAGACCACCTCCTCTCCTCTCCCTCTTCTCCATTGCAAAACCACCTCCTCTCCACTCCATCATCTCCATTCCAAAACCACCGTCTCGCCTCTCCCTCTTCTGATCTTCTCCATTGCAAAACCACCTCCTCTCCTCTCCATCATCTCCATTCCAAAACCACCGTCTCGCCTCTCCCTCTTCTCTATCGCAAGAACACCGTCTCTCCTCCCATCTTCCAAAGCTAGCACCGGACCACTCAGAAGGACATCTATGGAGAGGATGCAGCAGCGAATCAGGCAGATCGCCAGCGACGACCAGGCAAAGTTAGCCAGGTTGAAGGAGATCCTTAGCTGGTTTGACAATGAGTGGGAGATTTCAAGGATGGTGCGGGCCATGTGGCAATGTATGCGCAAGAGCGAGACGGCGGTGATGTACATGCACTCCTCGGCGACAGTCACGCCGCAGTCCTCCGAGTTCATCGAGTATCTCCTCTGGGCGATGGAGCAGACAGATTCGCCCGAGGCGACAGTCAGGCGGAGGTGGTGGGCGTACAGGTCGAAGGTCGAGCACCCAGAGGATAATGAATCGATCGAGTATGGTGTGCCATTCATGAGGGTGCAGAGCCAGCCGGAGCCACAGGAGTATTCGTTCTCCCACCGCAAGAGGAGGCCGGATGGCGCGACGTTGCTTCTCTGTCGTTCTCCATGGTTCCCTTGATGCTCACCTCATTTCAACAACGGCGGTAGGGTTTAAGGTAAGCTTCGCACTAACCTAATCTTCCACCTGCTCATGCTTACAATCAATGTGACAGCTAATGAAAATCATGCTTACAACCAGTCTCTGAGTACTACGTCAATCACCCTAAAATAGCTCTGGACCTTTGGGTCAAAGTTGTGACAAAGTGTACAAATAAAGAAAAATATATTGGTGCTTCTTTCAGAAAAGAGTACTCCCTAGAAAACTGCCAATATAAGCTACTAGTATTTTGTTACAGGACTTGCTGCCGAGAAAGATCCGTCCACAGAGAGCGCCACACATCCCACTGGTGGCGGTGGATACCAATGCGTGCATGCAGCATGGTTGGTGTCAGTAATTCTTACTTGGCACACCTCGCAGTCTGCATATATGCCGGTTCCATACGTACACTTGTGCAGTTCCACCAAAATGCAGCTGAATAACCCTGTTTGCACAGATAATGAAAAAGCGTGATTACATTATAGTGGCACTAGTTGATGAAACACACAAAAGAAATAGAAGAAAATATTGCGATAGTATCATAGTATGCCATGCTGCGAGGGCGAGATGGGCCCTGCGACGCCTCATACGGTACGCCTCATACTGGACATCGTCCCAAGTCTCCCAGATACACCTTCTGCCAGTGATGAACATCAGCGTACAACGGTAGTACAAGGAGGCGCCTTGAGACATTCAAATCTCTATTTTTGTAAATATCAACTAAAATTAAGCACCCCAGTTTTCAGAAATGCTTAAACATTAACAATGGGACTAGTTGATGAAACATACATTAACAAAGAGAATCACTTTCTTTATCTACATTGGAAATGAAATGATAGAGATAACACTCGCTCTATTTTAACTGTATTATTACTTCATTTTATCAGTGACACTAGGGTCGAGCAGGTGGCAAACAAGGTGTACCGTGCGTCGCAAAGATGGATGCCGGGGGTGCTTAGACTGGGATGCTGAAGCTGGCTCTTTCAATCACCAACATGGATGATTCAATTCATGGGATCTTTTGGTGCAGTTCACCTAAAATGAAGCAATGTCCCGTGAGCTAGAAGCTTCTTCTTCAATTTTTTTAAGAAAAAGGCTCCAGCCCCGGTTCCATTTCCATTAGAAAACAAAACCCACAGAGCTTATTTTTCATTAGTTGCAATAAAATTGAGCAACATCAAGGTTGGTTGTGAAGCTCCTGGAATGCTCAACTATAATTTGGATATCATTTGTGCAGTTCAACTAAGATCGAGAGTGAAATGTATATCTCTGTTTGCACAAAAAAGGTGCAAAGGAGGGTGACTAACAAGTGATGAAACATGCATCAAATGAAAAGAAGCATGTTCCTTATCTGAATGGCAATCCTACAAGGACAGTAGCAATTTCTAAAGAAGTGGCATTGCTAGATATCACTACAAAAAAATACACTTCCGTGATGATACGTGTTTGTCACAGTAGGTCGCGTTTTTTTGTCATGCATGTACATCCATGACAAATTTATGACAGAATTAAGATAGTCATACCTGTGCTGTCGTAGAAGTGTTCCATGACATTACCAAAATTATCATCACGGAAGTGTCCACTTCCATGACGATAAATCGCGCGTCACAGAACTGCTTTCTTCAAGGGTGACGGACACGTGGTATCCACCGTAACGGAACACCGTTAAGCTATCGGGTCGGGTTTTCGATCCGATAACCCGTTAACAGCCCCGACCAATGGGGATTTTCCACGTGTAAAATCATCATTGGCTGGAGGAAACACGTGTCGGCTCACCGTTGGGACAGATGTCATCCGCTCATTGGACTGAAGGCGCCTATGATACGGCGACACGTGGCACGGCCCAACAGAGGCCCATTCCTGTGAAAAGGCCGGACCGTTTGACTTGGTCAAAAGGTGGCGGGCCGGCCCATGGAAAGCCTGTTAACGGCTTGTTCGCATATAGCCGATTTATAGCCCGCTACCCCAGGGCCCGTTACGCCCTATCCAAATTAGGCCCACTAGCGTCATCTGGGCCGTCCAATATGATTCAGCCCATTTTAACTTCCAGCCCATGTGTGGCCCATGACTTCTTTCGGCCCATATGAGAACCTTTGTTACTCTTGGCCCATTAACGGTCCGTGGTGAAACTGGCCCATAATGAATAGTGTATCACTTTATACCCATTAACGGCCCGTTATTCCATTGGGCCGTTTCCAGCCCAAGTTATCTTTCGGCCTTCTCAGGGCCCATTGATTCTTGGGCTCATTTGCAGCATTCGGTTACATACGGCCCATTACTGTCATTTTCTGCTTGTGGGCCAAATTCAGCCCGTCGTTACAGTCGGCCCATTTGCGGACCGTTAATACGTTGGGCCGTTTTCATGTCAAAAAACCCGTTGGGCTGTTTTCATAGAGTTATCAAATACGGCCTATTAACAGCCCGTTATGGTCCATGAATAGTACGGCCCATGATTGGTGAAATGATGATACGCCCCGTAGAAGGCCCATGGATCCTACGGCCCGTATGAGGCCCATGGATAGTACGGCCCGTAGAAGGCCCATGGACCCTATGGCCCGTATAAGGCTCATTGATCCCTAAGGCCCGTATAAAAGGCCGATGGATCCTACAGCTCGTATAGAGGGCCAATGGTCCTACGGCCGAACGAAGGCCCATGGATCATACGGCCTACAGGAGGCCCATGGTTACAATAGTCCGTGTGTTACCATGATTATTTTGGCCTAGTTACCAAAAATAGGCTATAGTGACCACTAGAAAAACACAGAAAAAGAACTGCAGTGACTACAAGCAAATAACTAAACAAGACAATAAGGAAATAAATAAGCAAGCAATTAAGGCTAGCCTATTACCGCTATTACACATATTACATCCACTGGGCATCAAAGTTCGCCACCAGTGCAAATATAGGGAACAAAGCAGCATATTACATACACTTGGCCGTCAAAATTGGCCACCAGTGCAAATAAACCGGCAGCAAAACAAGAGCATAACTAAAACAACTTCAAAAGAGCTCAAGACACGTTATCCTAGGTATCCACCATGCTGGCAATAAGCTTAGCAAGCTGATTAGCTTTGTCCTGTTTGGCGCTAAAATCCTCCAACGCTTGTTGTTGCACCAGAAAGTATGCATCTGGCTGCTCCAGGGACTTCCGCAGTCCTTCCGCTTCTTGTCGCAGCACAGCTGATCGATGTCTTTTAGCTTGTAGTTGAGACTCAAGAAACAGAACTGATTCAGACAGTGAGTTTGAATAGCTTATGCATGCGGTAGTGGCTAGTAACTCAAACACTAAACCAAGACAGGACTTTGGGGTTGTCTTGCTCTCTTCAAGATAGTCTTCCTTAGCTGTTTTATCAGCTTTGTTGGAGACCAACAAGGATGTGTCACTATCCTGAACCTTATCTGCATTACTTCCTTTACCATTGCTTAATAAGGCACTCTTCCCCAATATTCTGTCAGCATTCTAAAAGAAGAAACAAGCAGACACATAACAAGTTTAGCATGTACTAGTATATGAAACTCATTTCAGTGAACCAGTTCATTAGTAAGGTGGACAGGATTAATCTACCAAGTCTTCTATTGCCAAGTACTAGTACATAATAAAAGCATCAAACAAACATATATCTATGTCCTATGGTCACTGCATTGTCTTGCCAAATCAAAATAGAGACATGGTTCAAATCATATCAGTTCAAGACAAAGCAGCAGTGAAACAATACAAAGCGTGGGAAACTACACAGCACAACAAGATTTCAGATGGGTACCACGGGTCTACATGTACAACAACACTATTGGCTCTATTGTGATGCTAGTAATGTTCTTGATATGAAAGTCAACTGTATACACAATTGAAATTGAAATCAACAGAGCTGTTGATAAGAGCAAACCTGTTAAAGAAACATGCGTGAACCTACCTGTTGTTCCATTGGAGTTTCGATTGGATCCTTCAATTTAAAAATAAGTTTGTGTGAGTAAATACAGTGATACAAGAGCAAAGCAATCATAGTTAAAAAAGGCGCGCCTAAGCGAGCGCTTAAGCGCGCCTAGGCTCTAGGCATTGGCAAAATGCATTGCGCATAACTACGCATAATCTATGCATAACTGCGCATAAGCATGCACTTTGGTCAGTAAAGCGCAAGGCGGTGGCAAAACGCACAATTAACGCCTAGCGCTTTTTTGAACTATGATAGCAATGGAATCTTAAATTAGAACAGTTGTTCTTTAGGTTTAGGCACTTGTTCTATATGAACAAAGTACAATAAGATGCAAGAATAAAATACTTAAAAATAGAAAATGAGCTCATAGACCTTACCACGTTCTTTGTTCGGGACCAATACAGAACAAGGCGTTCCCAGTCATCGTCCAATAAATGTATCTCAGGAGAATGTAAGGGAATTTGATGAGTTTCTTTGCCGGTGAAGTACGTTTTCTTTAGGTAATCTGATACTGCCACCAAGCATTCTTGAAGATAGCAGAGGTATTAGCACAAGTTACCTCATACTGAGTTTCCAAATCGGTCCTTCTCTATAGAGAAAAATGGGAAAATTTGCTGTATTATAACCATCATGGAGGTAGGATGTATGGGACGAAGCAAAGTAATTGCCATGAATAACATTACTTACACATAACTCCTGGACAAACACCTGCAACTGGCATTTTCCTTCATCTTCAGTATAATATTTCCAAGATGGGAAGATACACACATACGATTTAACAACATCAAATGCGATAGATGCTAAACTACGACTGGCTGGTTGTGCTTCCTCCACAGGAATAGGCGTAGTAACTGGTGGAGTTGGGGTTCGCCGTGATAGTACTGGCCCTTTGGGCACTAGAGCTGACTTACTAACTGCTATTGTTTGGGAGCTCTGTGGTGGAGATGGTGCTGTGTCAACTGGAACTGGGTTACTATCAGCTGGGGTTGGGGTTAGATTGTGTGCAGCTGGTTCTCTGTCCATCGCAGTAGGGGTACAATCTGCGAGAGTTTAGGTTATGTGTGGTAGGGTTGGTTCTTGTGCATGTACAACCGGGGTGCTATCTCCACCAAGAGGTAGCACTGTTTTATTTGAAGACCGTGTTTTTATTCCGCTAGATACTGGCATCACCCGCTCCAGTTCAAATGGCTGATAAACAGGAAACATAGTTGAATGTACAGTCATTGTATGAGAGACAGATGTAATAGATAGTGTGGAAAAAAAGAGGGCATGAAATAGTTGACATGTATATTGTTTAACTAAAACGGATAGCATGACATAATTTCACATATATGATGTCTATCTAAACTGGATAGCATAGCATAACATAATTCAAAGATATGATGAATAACTAAACAGGATCGCATGACATAATTCACCTACATGTTATCTAAGTAATCAGGATCACATCATTTAATTCACATATGTGATTTATATGCTAAACAGAGGGCATTCGATATGATGTCTGAACTAAGAACATGGTGTTGAATATTGTGTATATGATGTCTAAACTATGCAATGCAAGACACCGTATGCATGATATGAGCAGTATAACCATGCCAAGTTAGAGCATACACCTCAGTGGGGGAATAGGACTGGTCATCTGTCTCTGAATCCATCTCTGAGGAGCTATCGGGACCCAACAAGAGATCTGCTTCAATAGGTAGCACTGTCTGCTCTGAAGGCCTTATTTTCACTCTAGATTTTTCCATCTCCCACCCAAATGGCTGATTCACAGGAAGAGTAGTTTAATGTACAAACATTGTCGACAAATGGAAATGTAATGAAGAAAAGGATGGGCAAGATATCATTCAAATATATGATGCCTGGTTAAACAGGATGGCTTGCACATTTCACATATATTATGGTTGGCTAAAAGACATGAGACTGCATAATTCCCATATATGATATAGAAACTAAACAGGTGGCATTACAGAACATGTATAAACTAAGCAGATGACATATATGATTTCAAAAGTAGACACTGCAAGGCAACATATGCATGATATGACTAACATCATCATGCCAACGTAGAGCAAACACCTTGGGGGGTAAATAGGAGCGGTCAGTGGCGTCTGAATACGCCTCAGAACAGATATCTTCCTCTGGATTACAATCTGGAGAGGAGTGGGGAGGGTTTGCCATTGAACCCACCATGGAGCGATGTCCGCATAACATTGTATTGCCGCGCAAAACTCTTCTCTTTTTCTCTACATGTTCAGCATGATTGTGTACAATATCTGACATGCATATGAAAAAAATATGGTGAGATTATGTAAGGAGAGCATGCAGAAATTTAGAGTGATGGTAACAACCAGTGGATTGACGTTTTTTCGTTGAACCAAAATAGCCCTAATGGATCGACGTGAATGTATAGTAATAAGTGATGCAACAAGTGTACAACCTCTTTGCTGTAGCCGTGTCGACCTCAACATCATTGGGTTGGTCGCTGAAGCAGTTGAGGCAGAGGTGGCTGTCGGAGGTGTGGAGGAAGATCTAAGGAATCTGTAGACTGCGTCCAGGGCACTACTCTATTGTGATGGATCATTCTGTCGTTGGAGCAGCTCCGGTGAGCCGTAAGACATCAAGGCTGAAGCAGCACAAGACAGACATCGTCAATCTCAAGTGGGATTATAATAGCATCTCCAATAGATGACATAAAATGGATGTAAAATAAACATCACCAAAAACCACCTGACTACAACAGATGAGGTAAAAATTGTTGACTCTGAACTTAACTGTCGAAACTGAAATTAACTGTGGAATCTGAATGCTACTGTCGAAAATGAATGCAATGGTAGCAGAGAGGCACTTGACATGTAGTTTAGGGAGGGCCTGCAGTTCATCTTCAACCTGCACCCCCCTGAGCCACCAGCCACCACCGGCCGAACCGCCGGCCCCAGCGCCGCCTCACCGCCTCGAAACAACTCGCCACCGCTGCCTCGGCCAGCCCTCTAGGCCCCCCGCCCCCAACCTGAACCCTAAGATAGATAGTGGGGTACCTCTCCGATGAGCCCCTATCCTTGCTGCGGGTGGTTCTTCCTTAACTCCGGCGAGCCTCCCAACCCCTGAAAATCGACTGACCCAAAAGTCGATTCAGTCAACTAAAGTGTGGCTTAATTGGATCAGAGCAGCAACAACAGCTGGGTGAGCGAGCGATCGAGTGAGAGCCGGAGTAGCAGCAGCAGCGCAAGCGAGCGAGCGAGAGCCGGAGTAGCAGCAGCAGCGCGAGCGAGCGAGCGAGAGCTGGAGCAGCAGCAGCAGCAGTGCGAGCGAGCGAGCAAGAGCCAGAGCAGCAGCAGCAGATCCGGCTGGTATGGACGCTGCCGCCGAAGGGGCCTCGCACTAGGGGAGAGCCACCATGGAGATGTCGCCCGCGGCGCCGGCTTCAAGGTAGTCGCTCCATTGGGGTGCAGGATGGAGCACCATCGGCGCCGGGAGGTCGAGTTAAGGAGAAGGTGCGATGCGATGAGTGTACAACCTCTTTGGTGGCGCCGAGTAGGCCTCGGCTTCGTCCGAGGAGTCGGTGAGGAAGCTGCAGTTCCGGTGGAGCAGGTTAAGGCGGTGCTATGGGGATGGAGCAGCTGCGATAGACGAGGCGATCGTCGGAGTAGCTCCTTGGAGGTGGAGGACGGGGCGGCTGAACCGGTGGGACGGTGAGATGAACGACGGATCCTCATCCGGGGAGGTGCACGAGGGATGTCGAGCTGTTGCGGTGGACGATGTCGTCGGGGAAGAGGCTCCGGCTGGGCAGCGGTGACGTGGCGGACGGAGGAGGGTGGGGTTTCGCGGCTGGAGCGGAGAGCTTATGGCGGCCTAGGATTTTGAATGGCGAAAAGGGGGCAGTGGGAGGGGGTGAAGCATGACTTAGGGACGCGCTTGTCCAAAATGTAGGGTGTGTTACAAAGTACCCCCCACCGATTTGAACTAGCGGCCCTTTCGGCTTAGGGTTAGAACGGGGATTTCGCGTGTTGGGATTTGGCATCTGGAGGGAGTTTTCGCGCGCGTTATAATTTCGGGATAGCAAGGCGCGGGTTGTGAAGGCGCCAGTTTTGGGAGCACGATATCTGAATTTTCGGGATATAACAAGACGCGGGTTGAATTTTAGGGACAAGCCTAACGTGTAGTAATATTGTACTTGTACGTACCAAATCAATTCACACTTCCCTCAACCAAAAAGAAAATGAAAAAAATAAAACTATTCACACCACACAAAGAGAGAGTCTTGCCCCGTTTTACTATACAAATGCTATTCAAAGCTACTCCCTCCTTCCATCTATATAGGGCCTAATGCGTTTTTCGATGCTAACTTTGACCAAATATTAGAGCAATGATATATGACATGCAACTTGCACAAAGCACACCGTTAACTTCGTCTGTGAAAGGTTCTTTCAATGATATAATTTTCACATTGTGCATGCCATGTACTATTAATCTTGTCAATAGTCAATGGCGGTCTTAAAAATCTCATTACGCCCTTTATAGATGGAAGGAGGAAGTATGAATCCATGTTATGTCTGATTAATTTTTTTGGCTTGCTGTATAATGCATGTAACCTACTCATACCAACATTTTAGTGCATTCCAAATGTCTATACTACCGTTGCAATTCGGACTAAATTTGAATTCGTTTCTCTATTTCAATAAGAATCTACAATCATGATTGTTGCCAATTTCAACCATCATAGTTTCCTTGCTATTCGCCAGATATAAATCGGACGGCCCATAATGCAGGATGGCAGGCACACCATCATCAACATCTCCGTTTTTTATAAGAGTATAGATAAAATATATTAAATATAGTATAACATGTTCATAAACACACCATGTGTATCACCGTTATATATATTCACACATGCGTCGGTTTAAAACACTATGATAAATTCTTCAAATATCCGAATTCGCTTTTTATAATGAAGTATATATGATCTCTATTCATCTTTCACACCCACACAACCCTCTTATCTTTGTATCTAGCGCTAACTTTCTCTTGTGCATGCACACGCCTGCATCCCTCTCACCCTCCTTCAGCATTCTCTAGCTCCATCGCGCAAATTCGTCTTTTCACTTTAGGTCGTTCACCCATGGTGTGTGTAAACCCCCAGCTCCTTCTTTACGGCACACATCGATCGATATGCCTCTCTAGCCAGGTGTGCCTAGCACAAACACAAGCTTCCCCTCTTCTCTTGTCATCGTCCATGCCTCACTCCCACCACTCTTTTCATCGTTCTCGTACTCGCACACTCCTCCCCGCTCGATATAGTATGACTCTCGTACCACCTCCTACATGCATCTCTATCTCTATCCTTCTCCTCATGCCTCGTTTGCTTCTAACACACACATGCATGTATACCGATCGATCTCCCAACATATACCTGGATCGACTTTAACTACCCCCCCCCCATCGATCGACGTACCTCACAAGTTATGTCTCTCCTTTCTCTAACAAAGGGCGATTGAACTTCCTATGTAGTTACGTTTGCTTACCACAGCCACATCGTCCCCCCTCATCATTCGTGCATGCCTCCTAACCCGTCTCTCACACGCACATGCACAGACAACAAGCAGCCATCTCCTCTCTTATTGATATTGCGGGCGTGCCCTCCGTTTTTTAGCAAGCCTATCCCACCATTTGTTAGAAGCAACTCCACTACCACCCCCTCCAACACTCTAGCTCCGTCTCTCTCCCAACTGTATTCCTCTCCTGCACATATGCATGGATGCCGATCGATCTCCCTTAATACATGAGGCAGATCGATCTCCTTAATACATGAGGTAGGCCTCTCTCCTCCTCCACACATATACCAGCCATTGTACCTCTATAGTTAATTGGGCCTCCCTCTTCCCCAACCACACACCGATAGTCGAGCGCTGCAGGTAGGTATCCATGCCACAGAGACAAACTGCACATGTCCCCTCTCACATTCCACTAGGCCAGCCACTCTATATCTTTGACGTGGTCACACACAAATTCGATGGCACTCTTTATCGATCGCGCGCACACACACACACACACATCATCCCTCTTATCGATTCTATGGACACCTCAAGCCGGTGATACCTCCACTCTCTTCTCGTGGGTCGCCCCCTCTATATATATGTTATATCCAGGACTCTATTTCACACACATTG
>NC_041389.1:344720258-344733284 GCF_002162155.2 Triticum dicoccoides
GCACACAATCCCACGTAGGTGGTGTACGTATACAAGAAGGGAATAGGTGCACCGTGCATGTACTCACGCTTCGTGCCCAGCCACACCCGCGCGGGTACACAGTGGAGCTCATTTCTTTACGAAATGGCAGCCCATGTGCTAATTTGAACGCCTGTAGCGGTTGTTTACCTAGGGAGGTCGTGTACCACGCCTGGACGAAACAAAGTTCGACTTGACATGTTGCCGCGTTATTTTTAAATAAAGTTATAGCGCTCAATGGCACGTACACAGAATATAAAACGATTTTTATGGAGAAAAAGGTAGTCCGCTCACTGTATACAATGGAGCCTTGCGTGCCTGGTTTGTCGCTCTTCAGAGTATCTCGCACAAGGCTGCGATGGCCTCTCTCTCTCACCGTTGGTCACTGATCCGGCCGCATCCCGTCCGCCGTGGGAAAGGGAGTGCGGTGGCCTCTCTCTCTCTCACCGTTGGTCACTGATCCGGCTGCATCCCACCCGCCGAGGGAAAGGGAGGAAATGCATCGTTTCTCCATTCGACGGCGCCGAGGCAGCACGTCCCGATCTGTGGTACACAGTGATCTCTCTGACCAAGCTCCGGCTTGGCAGGGCCTACGCCACCTACTCGCAGATTCCGCCCGCCACCACTCACCTAGTTACATCCCGATGACCTCCAGGTATCCCCTCCGGCCTTTCTCCACTGCCCGTCTTCCCACATCGCTGCATGTGGATCTTCCATAGTTCTTTGCCCAAAATGTAGCTCGTCCAGCGTACTTTCCATATTGCATTCTCGTCCTCACACCGTTTTAGACAAACACAACCGTGTTGTTATTTTCCCTTAGGGCAAGGAATATGCTTCTTTTTTATCGTCGCATGTGTCATCAACTGTTATTGGCCAGTAATTGTTTCCTTTCTACCTCTTTTTTTGCAAACAGGGCTATCCATTTCACCTTGTTGCTATTGCGACCTTTTGGTGAACTGCACAAATCACTTTTTTCTTAAGAGTGTTTTGTGCAGTTTAAAATGTCACATGGGCAACGTCTCTACATTTCAGTGCGATTGCATAAAGGGAGATTGGTTTTTCTCTATCCTCCTCATCCAACTCCGAGCCTAATCTTCTCCAACTAGTTAGTCTTAAGAGAGACTACAAAGGTGACCGACTTCTATTTATGTGTTTATTGTTTCATCAGCAGTCCTCTATTATCGTAATCACACTTAATATCTTTGGAACAGGGACGCTTAGCTCTATTTTAATGGAACTGCACAAAACGGAATGTTGCATACTCCAGATAGCTACTTTTTTCCCAACATGCCTTGTTGATTTAGACAGAGCTGGGGGGACATTGTTGCCAATGAAAGCATGGATCAATTTTAATTTAACACCTTCTCACAACTCTGTCTTCAGTTGTGATGTAATTATTAGCTCTGATCTGCTAATAATTGACATGCGTTAGCAAGGAAGTTAGTTTTTTATTGTTTCCGAAAGAGCATCGATGGCAAGACACGCGAAACAGAAGCTGAAAGCTCACACCATTGTAGAATTTTATGTCTCGCTGGAAAATTATTTGTATAGTACGTCAATTATGTAAACAAATGATGGAAGCTTGATAGCATTGCCAGAAGCCTCTTCATCATCCGGGTCCATGTGCCATGCACAAAATTATACTCCTTCGTTCCTAAATATTTGTCTTTTTACAAATTTCAAACGGGCATATTTTAGAGTGTAGATTCACTCATTTTGCTTCGTATGTGTACTCCCTCCGTTCCTAAATATTCTATTCGTCTTTCTAGAGATTTCAACAAGTGACTACATACGGAGCAAAATGAGAGAATCTACACTCTAAAATATTTATATACATCCGTATGTGCCACTCCATTTGAAATCTCTAAAAAGACAAATATTTGAGTAGTCACTCGTTGAAATCTCTAGAAAGGGAAATATACTTCGGAGTATATTTAAGAACCATGGGGGTAGTGCACAACCGCATGGGAGACTCAGCCCGGTCGTTGCGCCGCATTAATAGTGAGTAATGAGCAATCAAATCATAAGCCCCACCTTTCCCACTGTAAGTTGCTCTGAAGAAGCAACCATCAATACGCTCTTCTTTGAATCCGCTCATACTACTCCATCCGTCACTGTTTATACAGCGCGCTTCAGAAAAAAGAAAAACGATCTGTGGGACCAAGGCGACTAGCGATCGGCCTGAAAAATAGCATTGGTAGTTATTGCACGGCATCTATTACTAGAGGGAATAATGCGTACACACATGCATGCAGTGCTTCCACCCCGGGTACACACATGCATGCACTTACTCCACTCCGTAGTTACATGGAGAGAAAATTGTGGACTTGATTGCGGTTACCACGCCTTATTAACTGAGCATTAAACCAAACACGTCTAAAGTCTCTCTGGTGGTGGAAATGCATTGAGAGAAATGCATCATAATGAAGCGCACCCTTTAAACTGTGACGGAGGGAGGAGTAGTACAAAGGTTCAAAACCAAGTACGCGTATGGCCAGTCGGTCAACGCACCTCCTCTTGGCATATCACTGACATGTGGGATAGGAGTGTGAGCAAACCGATCTCAATTGACGCCAAAGAGCCAACCCGCCGTTACTTGAGAGAGACGAGGAGAGAGAACACAGAGACGGGTTCTCATGGAGGCCAAGATATATTCGAGCATGGTTGGTTGATCGATATCATTCATTACATGTTGGGCTGCCGTTTTATGCCCTTCTCCGGAATAAATGTGTACTTTATCATAGATAAAAAGAAATAAGAGTACAAACGCTCCACCATGCGGTTCTAGTAATAGTACTACTCATACTACTGCGCTTGGCTCTTCGCCTCTTTGTGAAATCGAACATTGATGGTACTCCGCATGTTGGGTACTACAGTGTATGCCTCTGACAATCTAAAACCGAATGGACTGATGCATGTCCACCGAGGGTAGGTTGCATTAGTCAAAAGGCGTAAGCGAGCTTCACCTTGTCCTGCAAGCTTCTCCTCGTTCTGCGAGTTGACGAGACACACCAAAAAGTAGTGCTAGTCCATACTACCTCCTTTCCGGTTAATAAGGCTTAATCTTTTTTGCGGGTAAATGAGAGAGCTTTATTCATATATAAGCATTCTTAGGACGATCAGCCAAGACACTGGTCACTAGGGAGCTTGGTACCCCGCAAAAAAAGAAGTAGGAAGCGAGGTGTTTCATCAAGCCAGCTCTCGGCCACATTCAAAGTGCAGCAAGCACGGTTCGCACGAAGATGCGCCGCAAGGTTTGCTGACCTGTTTACATGCTAAATAACAAAAAAAGAGGAAATATTACCGAGTGCTACTATTTGTAACAGGATATGAGCCAGAATTAAGCGAGAATTGTGGCGAGTGTTCCATGCAATCAACTTTCATTATCACATGCGAGAACCCTAAAAGAGAACCAAATGTGTTGAAGATTGCTTTATCACATTTTAAAATTATAATAAGAGTGCAGACGCTCCTCCATCCGGTTCCTAGTACTAGTATAGTACATACCTTTATAGACTATATTAGTAAACTTTGCGCTTGGTTGTTCGCTATTCGGGAAGTCGAACGATAGTAGCACTAGTAGTATAGTGTATGCTTCTGGCAATCTGACACCGAATTAAGTGTTGCACGCCCACCACCTGAGCGAGGGAGAGCTTGCATTAGTCAAAAGTTTCTCCTTGTCCTGCGAGCCACCGCGCGCAAGTAATGCTAGTCCATACTACCTCCTCTCCGGTTAATATGGATTAATTTCAAACGAGATAAATACACTGTCTGTCACTATATATTTGTTAAAATATGGTCAGTGGACTTCATAATACGCTCATTGCGCTCAATATATATATTTTCCGGTGTTTATACGGTCACTAGCTCACCCTGACTGAGTATGTGTGTGCATGCACGTGTAGGTTGAGCAGTTAGCGTAACCGTGTGTGTTTCTTCGTGTGCTCGGACATGCATGCATTAGGGCATCGCGCGCGTTTTTGCGTCCATGTGCACGTGTGGCTGTTGCATACACGTAGGGGAGTACATGTAGGGGCCACTAAGGAGCAGTCAAATCACACAGTAAGTTAGTCGGAAGAAGCAACCATCATTTCACTCTTGAATGACATGTACGCAATATAAAATGGTTGATATGGAGAGAAAAATAAAACCACTATATATACACTAGTAGGAGCCTAAGCTACAAGCCTGCTTGCTAAGGTTGCTCTCTTCACAAGCATAGAACGACGGGCCTGATCCCGCAGCTGGGGGAAGGGAACAATGTTCTGCGTAGACGTGGTCGACATCGGCGAGGGAGAAAACCCACAGTCGGTGCGTCCCAATGGGGGGTCCCCGCAGTATGGGCCGATGCCGCGTCCCAACCGCCCTTCTAGCTACAGCCCGCCGTCCCAGGTAGTCCATCTTCCTTTTGAAGCCGGCTTGCTCCACTTCCATAGCTCCATCTCCATGTCGATCTTTCTCTACTTCTACCGGCTTCTACTTGTGATGAGTTTATGTCTCATGAGCTAGTGTCAGTACTATTATTCTAATCACACTTCTTCAATATCTTTGCCATCAGGGATGCTCAGGTCGATTTTAGTGGAACTGCACAAAAGCATCGTATGACCCGAGGGTGCCAGCCGTCTTTCCTTTGACAGGTTCTACCTGGCCAGGGAATTAAATCATGTTTAGGGTTTAGGGTTTAAGTCATAGTGACCCCATCAGTAGTTTTTCTTTCGTACATGCTCTCACAACTTTTTTCTTTAGTTGTGAAGTAAATATTGGCTATGATCTATGAATCATTGAGATGCATCAGCATGTGTGTTAGTTTTCCTTTGTATTTGATGGAATGTTGTAACGGGGCAACCTTGGAATAGGAATGAAAATGGAGTGGAAAGTTTCCGTTTTTCCGGAGAAAAATGGAAACGGAGAGAAACCAACGTTTTGTTTTGTTGGATCGCGCCATCGAGCAAAACCAACGTTTAAATCACGTCTGTCGTGTTCGTGTCTCACCCTCCTCCACGGCTCGACCCCACACGGTCGCTTGGCATGCCACTCACCGCAAACCGACTATACGATAACTTTCCTGCCTGCTTGTCAATGGATCGCGCCATGGAGTACTACTAGCACTACTGGAAGAGATTGATGAGTTGGGAGAGGATAGCTAGCTGTAGCACGGGCTCCCAAGAACTTTTTACATGCATGTTGTACCCGGCTATTGCGACCTTTGAACACGGAGTAGCCGCGTGCACCTGGAAGCAGCGCGGGCGATGCTTGATCGGTGCGCCGCTTCAATGCTGGAGCTAGTGAGAGGTTGCGTCCGCTCTAGCCGGGCATGAATGCGGCACTGACCGTTTCTGGTGGGAAGCACGCGGGGGTGAAAAACAGGGTTCGGGTTGGTTAGGACCGGCTGTGGCAGCGGTCCAGACGTGTGCAAACAAGAGATGTTGTACGTTAATATTGCTGCGAATGTAATTAACAACGTAAATAATGTGCCAGTTGGACAAATATGATTGGAGATGGAGATGGAAATGGAATTTTACGTAAACACGGATATGCATGTCTATGTCTATGTGTGTGTGCGCGACGACTCTCGCGACCTGGAAGCGGGGGTGTGTTCTTGATTGAGTTTTCTTTCTTGGTACGTTAGAAAATCAGTTTGTCTAATTCACATCTAGATGTTATTTAAGGATATCACATCTAAGCTCCCACAAGTATATAATGTAACAACAAGAAACAAAAAAAACTAGGACAAAAAAAAATAGACCACAAACAGAGTGGACATCAACTTAGATGTGACATAACTATGTCACATCTAGATGTGTCCTAGACAGACCCTTAAAAATTGTCCGCCGGTTTTCGTTTCTTTTTTCCGGGAACGCGCGTATTCTATTTAAAACCACTGCTATGGAGAGATTTTTTTTACTCCATTATAGCCTCTTTTTTGATAGAGTTTCTTGCGTCTCGCTCTCTCACCCTCTCCATATCAAAACAAGATGACAATGTCCAGTCTATCTCTCTCCTCACTTGTGGTCACAGATCCGGCCGAATCACGTCCGCTGCGGGAGGTGAGGAGGTGCAGCGTTGACGTTGCCGCCGTCGGTGACGGAGGGAGCCGATGCGCAGCGTCCTCTCGGAGCCGGCGCTGGCGCAGACGAAGATCCTCCGCGCCCTTGTTCGCTGCCGTCGTGTGGGCAGATCCCGCCCGCCTGCCTAAACGACATCTCGCCCACCTGAGGTATAACTTCTTGTACTAGTCCAGCTCCCTAGGTCGCTGCGTGTGGGTTTTCTTCTATGCGACTACTCCCCAGCTCCCCATGCATAGTAGCTAGGGTTCGTCGGCTGGTCCAACATCACCTACTAGTACTATTATAGAGGAAATGCCACTCGAAAAGTTGTCCTGATTTATGCCTCGGTGGAGGTATACATGTTGTTTCGACAAAAAGTACATGGTGGTTGTGCGGTCATTGTCCATATGGTGGTAGTACTATCACTGGTTAAATGAAGAAATGCTTTTTTTCTCGGGTATCCTGGTTTAGTTCCCATTAAGATATAATTATGATGCTTCTGTTTGTTGGTGTACTTTTCATTTACCCTTTTTTATATTTTTGGAAACATCGATGCGTGTCTCCATACCCGGGCATGCCTTCCTCAATTTTAGTGGAACTGCACAAAATTGGATGGCCATTGTTGTTCCGCCTCACTGTCCTCTGCCACGTGGTTCTACCTTCCTCGAGCTTAATTACTGAGAAGAAACAGACCACAGTGAGGATTTGTCAAACTTCATAGGTCCCTCACCCAAACTTGACGCCAAATGGATGATGCATCACCACGATGACCTATCGATGCTCATGGTTGCGCCTCATGGTTGCGTTGGCTGGTGAAGCTGATCGATTTTCAATGAAAAACAAGTTGTCTTCCATCAGTGCTCTTTGCTTGTTACGCACAAAGATGATATCCTTCGTTAGTTCACCTTGGCTGCATTGGAGACGCAGTCGTCTTTCACGTTGGTGCAATTTTATCACACAATTGGCTATGAACCAAATGTTTCCTCGAAGAAGGATCGACCTTGGTACTAAGAGCATAAGTTTTGTATTGATTTGTAAGCCTTCTCACAACTTTGTCTCCAGCTCCCCTGTAATTTTATTTGTCCAGCTATTAACTTTGATTTAAAAAATGGTGTGGACTAAAAACCGGGATGGACGTAGTAGCCCTCCATTTTTATTTACTCCGCACATTAGATTTGACTGAAGTCAAACTTTGTAATACTCTCAAACCTTTCCGATAATTGAAATTAAAATTCTTTATTTGTACACACTCTCACACGTTTCCGATAATTTGGCGCATGTGTGGTTGTTCACTTAAGGGAGGGTAGTGTACCACACGTGAAGGACAGGAAGTGCGACCAGGACGCGTGGGCGTGGATCGTTAGTTCATCGGAAGTAGTACTAGTTATCTTCACTGTACATTAAATAAAGAGTTTCATTTCGTACTTACGCAATTTAAAATGATTGTTATGGGGAGAATAAGAAAACCACTCCACTATATATTAGTCGTATACACATGAGAGTACTATATGGACGCAGCTTCATTGACTTAGTGCACCTGCCTTTGTGTTTATGACAGGTGGGCCCAAAATGTGGCTGGCTCACCTGTCATACAGCCAAAAGCAGATGAAGTGAACGCACCGGAGCTCAGTCTGTACTACATTAGTATATATATAAGCGGGTGCCTCAGCGCTTCTTCGCTAGGGTTTGCACTCTCCACACGCTTGCCGCAATACATATATGTTACACGCTGGAGGCTCAACGTTCATTTGCTAGGGTTTGCTATATTCACAATCTCTCACCCTCTCTTCACCAAATCTAAACAAGATTGCGTTGGCCTCTTGTCTCTCTCTCTCCCCTCACAGCTGGTGAAGGAGGCGTCCATATCATGTTCGCACCGGGAAGGGGAGGAGGTGCAGCGTTAACTCTATTGCCTTCGGCGAGGGAGGCAATCCACTACCGGTTGCGCTATTCTCTTTCACCCAGCGCCTGTGCGGGAGGGCCACCGACCCCTTCTTCCTCGCTGCCGTACGTAGTGTGGGCAGATCGGGCCTCCCGCCGCACACCTTGCCACATCCCGACTACCCTAAGGTATAAGTTTCTTTGAAACCGTCGTTGCTCTAGCTGCATGTGGAACTTTTTCGATCTGTAGTCGAATCTAGGTCTTGGTTCACAGAGGAAAGAAAGGTGTAGTGGGGTGGAGCATGAATCTAGGACGTGGTTCAATGAGGAAAGGAGGGAGGAAAAGTAGTATAGACTGGCTATCTAGCCGCTTTGTTGGTCGAAAAGGGAAAAAGGGGGTAACCCAGTACACATCTCTATAAGGAACCGATCTCTTTGTTGAAAAGGGAAAGAAACTGGGGGGGTCGGGTAGTTTGTGCAGGACTAGATTTGCTGCCCTCACATAGGAAAAAAGTTCAAAGAGAACAAATATGGGACCAACACAGATATGCTGCTTGGCTACATACTCTGCATCACCCATTTATACATGTGGACGCACATGGTGCTAGCATGTCCCATGCAGCTATTTTGCTGTTGTTAATCTAAGAATGCCGCCGGAAAATTGAAGCAATGCCACTGTTAAAAGTAAATTACATTTTTTAATGAATGTTGTTTCAAGAGAGTGTCTCTGTTAATATGAATCAATGCAACCGTTTTATAAATGCTACTATCCTACTTTGTTTTCCATCCAAGATAAGTTAGATGCTTCTTTCTGTCACTGTTTGTTTCATCCTCCTTTATCGGCAAGTAATTGTTTCCTTTTTTGCCTCTGTTAAAATAGGGGTATCAATTCAACTTGTTGCTATTGCGACATTTTGCTTCGCTACTCGAAATACTTATGTTTTAAGAGTGTTTTGTGCAGTTCAACTTGAATGTCACACCGGTGACTTTGCTTAATTTTGGTGGAACTGCACAAAAGGAGATCGAGATTTGTTTCCAGTGTTCATGTCGAGTTGTTTCAAATCTTGGTCTCAACCACATGATATCTATTCAGCTTGTTGCTATTGCGACATTTTGCTTCGCTACACGAAACACTTTGCTTGATTTCAGTGCAACTGCACAAAAGGAGATTGGATTTCCTATTCGTGTTAGCAGATTCGTATTTTATCCTGGTGTTCTCATGAAAGGTCAGTACAGGCCTTCATCCACATGATTGTGTAGTGTGCTTTGAGATGTTGTGCTACTTGTATTGGTACTGTTTTAAATAAATGTTGAATTGAAGCTATTGTATTGCTGTCTTTTCCCATTAAGTAGTGAACAAAAATGGGACCAACCCAGACATGATGCTTGTTGTTTGTTACAACAAACTCTGCAGCACCCCCTTTATAAGTAGATGGAAGCACATATTGTTGTT
Source organism: Triticum dicoccoides (assembly GCF_002162155.2). Lineage (NCBI taxonomy): Eukaryota > Viridiplantae > Streptophyta > Magnoliopsida > Poales > Poaceae > Triticum > Triticum dicoccoides. Next base: position 344,729,658 of record NC_041389.1, read on the forward strand.
GCGCCCACTCTCCCCTGGAACTGTTTATGCTTTTCGTTAATCTAATGCCGCTGGTAAAATTAAGCAATGCCACTCTCAGAATTAATTAACTACTGAATCTTAGTTCAAAACTGCAACACTTGTTAGGAATGGTACTATCCTGCTTTGTAGTTCTTTCTACATGTTTAACCAAGGTATTGTTAAGATAATGTCTCTTTAAAAATGAATCAGTTGCATTGTTTTAGGAATGGTACTTTTCTGCATTGTCGTTCTTTATACATGTTGAACCAAGGCATTGTTAAGATAATGTCTTAGTCAATATGAATGAATCACACTGATGGAGAATTGCTACTCTCCTGCTTTGTTTCCCATTAAGACAAGTCATCAACCGTTATTTCTCAGTAATTGTTTCCCTTATACTTATTGTTTCTTACAGGGATATCAAAATTAAAGCTCGATTTTTATTCCGACTTCGATTTTAGTTGAACTGCACAAAAGGAGCCAATGTGTCCAAGGCAAACTGCTGCGTTACTGGGTCCAGTTGGTTGTTCCACTTTGCAGAAAGAAGCAGTCACTAGATGCGGTACATTACAGAAGGAATGACCGAGAAGCTTTACAGAGTATTATTAGACACCGGTGACATGACTGGTTTGCAGAGACCATCGGCAATTTAACAACACGTGGAGTGCCCTGGGCAAAACATGCCCAAACAAGTACAAGAAGCTAAGACAGGACACGATCATAGGCATTACATATTTTTAATGGGAAAAGCTTGTCAAAGTTTAATCATTGATGTTAGCAAGAAGACGTTAGTTTAATATATTGGAATTGGGAAAACCTTGTCAAAATTTGCTCATTGATGTTAGCAAGAAGACGTTAGTTTAATATATTGGAATTGGAAAACCTTGTCAAAATTTGCTCATTGATGTTAGCCAGAAGACATGCATTTGATATTTTTGAGTGGGACGCCCTTGATGTGAGCAGCGTCGAGTGTTTTTTCATATTCCTGTGTTTAGTTTAGAAGTAAATAGTTACTCTGCTGAGATATTCTTGTGTTAAGAGTTTGTTCTGAATATTGTCTATGTAATGCCAGGCCTTGTGTTTGATTGCAAAGTTGAGCTTGGAATGTTGTGGCATGCGGCATCACGAGTTGTTCACCGTGCCTCCTAAGAATAATGCTTCGTATTGTTTTGCATGTCGATCTAATGCCAGTGATTTGGTTGTTAAGAAGATCATCCTCTTCTGTTGTTTCCGTGCGTAAGAAGTTCATTGTCTAATGTTTCATTCATAGCCTATACGACATGTCGGGTAGGTTAGACGTGAAACCATATGATCTTCCGACCAACTCATGATATTAGGCCGTGATTGGATCGTCGTTTTCCAACCAAAACCGCTTGTAAAACTGAACCTTGTAAATTAAAGCAGATGGTCTCGGGTGAAGGAGCTTGGTTGGTTGATTTCGACTAGTAAAATGTCGGAAGTACTTCACACACGATAAAAACGCTGAACGACACTCGGACGATTGCTAATCCAGCCGTTAGCTGCTGTTTCGGCCTTGCCCAGCAATGCTCGTAAAATATACACTGGTCTCTCAAATTACACGCGTAACCCGCCGGTTTTACTTACAGACCTCGGGCCTTCCGATGACGAGTAAATTACACTTGTATGTTAATACAGGTTTGAAATAAACCGGAGCTCCCAAGCGCGGCCTTACCGTTTCATGCCGTCTCAGTTTCTTGAAGGTGCTCATAGGTGTCCGATGATCCTGGCTTCCTGAATGAGCAGCGGGCGTTGTATTAGACCTCTGTAGGGCCCGCGAGTCCCTCTCTGTTGTCCTTCGAGTTGTTGCGCTCGCCGTGGCGCCGAGCATTGTTAACATGGTCAACGAACATGAGGATTCAGGAGATGGCTTTATTTTGACTAGATTACACTAGGGACCCACTAGGGCCATAGCCGTACGTACGCAAGTGCCTCCTTATTATGTACAACTATATTTTTTTTGCTTTCTCCTGGTTTCCTGACATCACGGTCCCACACCATTGTCAACCTATGTAGTCAATATAAACGAGAGAATTGCACAAGGTGTGGCCGACAGCTGGGACCAAACAACTCGAGCAGTATTTGTGTTTTTGAGGTGTGAGCACTGCAGAGTTTTTCTTGCTGATGATTTCGTTGTTGTTCAGAGGAGAGCAGGGTATTAACTGGGCGGGCTATGGCCCGTCTAGCCCAGGCCAGATATCCAGCCCAGATACTACTTTTTTCAAGATGAAAATGGCTAGCCAAGCTATACGTCTTTTTGAGGAATACCCAGGCAAGGTCAACTTGTTATTCTCCGCCCCGCTGGGCTGCAAATCTTTTCTAGGAGGGATGCATTAGGCTTAACAGGAAAATGGGCTTTAAAAATAATAAATGGGATGTAATTACAAAAACTGGGCAGTAACTATAAAAAAATGCACCAAACACAAAATTAGTTTATAAAATATTATTTATGGATTTTGAAAATCTTAAATTTTCATTGTTGCACGCGCAATGTTTCGTTGGATTTTTACGTAATACAAATTTATATTTAATCTGACTAGAAATTTCAGGATAAAAATATTTCGGATCCCATCAAAATGTGGGAAATTTTATTGAATTCTGTCTTCAATGGTTGGTTGAAATTATTAATCGTTGTCCTAGCTAGAAAATGGGTTGTACTTTTAACAAACTGTAAATGGGCTATTGTAAATTCCATTAGAATTCAAAAGTGGGTTGTACATTCTTACAAAACGCAAATGGGCTATAAGTTCTCTGCCACACACTTGTGGGCCTACTAAGTGACGCATCCCCTAAAAAAATAAGTTGACGCGTATGCAAGGCTTTGTCAACTTATTATAGTCAACACACAGTTCTAGCAGCAGTGGCCGTTGGATGTCTATCCAACGGATGTCGTGCTTCTTCTTCAATCTCGGATATTCTTAGCTTCGGCCGCCAAAAAATGATTCCTCCCCCTGACATCTAGGGCGCACCATTTCGGAGGCTGACTTGTGGGCCTACTAAGTTGGAGCGTACCAAGGGCTTTGTCAACTTAGTCAATATAAACGATTCTAGCTTCAGTGACCGTACGGTGTCCATCCAACGGCCGTAGTGCTTCCTCAACCTCTGGTCTTCTTGGTCCAGCCGCCCAAAGCAGCGCCGGTCGTGCCGCCTGCTCCTGCCTCCTGTGGCCGGCTGTGCTGCCGCGGAGGCCTCACCGCCCCCATACTACTCCCACCGCTGGCCAGGCCATCCCTCCACTCACCCACACCCCCTATTATTCCGCGACGATGGCAGCCTCACACCGCAGCCGAACCAGTGAACCCTCGTACTCCTCTCCGTGCGGGCTTCCACTGCTGCGTCTTCCCCAGCTCCGCATCGTCCCCTTCCTAGGCGTCACCGTCGTCCACCGCCATGGTGCTCTCGGCGCGGCGTGGTCAATGTGGTCAACGACCGACTTCCATCGAAAGAGTACTGTACGTGGAGAGGCTGGCAGCTGGGTCCACGGCGGCCGCAAGGAAGTGCCTCCTTATTACGCGCAAAATAATTATTCATCCACCTGATAGCAGGGACCCACCGGACGGGCCACCTTATTTTGCGAAAAAAATGTTTCCCCCCTGACTGCTGGGACCC
>NC_041389.1:344733659-344736249 GCF_002162155.2 Triticum dicoccoides
AAATGCATACTCCCCCTGCTAGCTGGGACTCACCTTGGTGGGAAGCTGACTTGTGGGCCTACTAAGTTGATGGGGATGGAGGGCTTTGTCAACTTAGTAAATATGAACGATTCTAGCTCCAGTGACCGTACGATGTCCATCCAACAGCCGTAGTGCTTCTTCAACCTCTGGTCTTCTTGCTCCAGCCGCCCAAAGCAGCGCCGGTCGTGCCACCTGCTCCTGCCTCCCATGGCTGGCTGTGGTGCCGCGGAGGCCTCACCGCCTCCATACTACTCCCACCGCTGGCCAGGCCATCCCTCCACTCCACTCACCCACACCCCCTGTTATTCTGCGGCGATGGCAGCGCAGCCGAACCAGTGAACCCTCGTACTCCTCTCCGCATGGGCATCCACTGCCGCGTCTTCCCTGGCTCTGCGTCGTCCCCTGCCTAGGCCTCGCCGTCGTCCACCGCCGTGGTGCTCTCGGCGCGGCGTGGTCAATGTGGTCAATGACCGAATCCCATCGGAAGAATAATGTACATGAAGAGGCTGACAGCTGGGTCCACGGCAGCCGCAAGGAAGTGCCTCCTTATTACGCGGAAAATAATTATTCCTCCACCTGACAGCAGGGACCCACCGGACGGGCCACCAGTATTTTGCAAAAAAAACGTTTGCCCCTGACTCCTGGGAGCCACCCGACGGGCCACCGTATTTCGCAAAAAAAACGTTCCCCCTGCTGTCAGCTCGGACCCACCAGAAGTGCCTCCTTATTACGCACAAAAAAATGAATACCCCCTGCTAGCTGGGACCCACCTTGGTCGGAGGCTGACTTGTGGGCCTACTAAGTTGACAGAGATGGAGGGCTTTGTCAACTTAGTCAATATAAACGATTCTAGCTCCGGTGACCATACGATGTCCATCCAACGGCCGTAGTGCTTCTTCAACCTCTGGTCTTCTTGCTCCAGCCGCCCAAAGCAGTGTCGGTCGTGCCGCATGCTCCTACTTCCCGTGGCCGGATGTGCTGCCATGGAGGCCTCACCGCCCCCTACTATTCCCATTGCTAGCCAGGCCCTGCGGCAACGACAGCCAAACCAGTGAACCCTCGTACTCCTCTCCGCGCGGGCTTCCACTGTCGCGTCTTCCCCGGCTCCCCGTCGTCCCCTTCCTAGGCCTCGCCGTCGTCCACCGCCCTGGTGCGCTTGGCACGGCATGGTCAACATGGTCAAGGAACGACTTCCATCGGACGTGGACTGTATATGGAGAGGCTGACAGCTGGGTCCACGGCCGCAGCAAGGAAGTGCCTCCTTATTACGCGGAAAATAATTATTCCTCCACCTGACAGCGGGGACCCACCGAACGGGCCACCGTATTTTGCAAAAAAATATTTCCCCCCTGACTGCTGGGACCCACCAGCTGCACCTTCGCACGCAAGGAAGTGCGTCCTGGCAAAAAAAACGATTCGCCCCCCTGACTGTTGGGACCCACCAGCTACATCTTCGCACGCAAGGAAGTGCGTCCGAAAAAAAATGATTTGCCCCCCTGACTGCTGGGACCCACCAGCTACATCTTTGCAGGCAAGGAAGTGCCTGACAGTCGGGACCCACCTGGTCGAAGCGTACGTATCGTTGTCATTCTGGTCGTGAACGTGTACGTACATACTGGTCGATGTAGAGGCGTGCACGTGTCGTAGTAGAGGCGTGCACGTGTCGTAGTAGAGGCGCGCACGTGTCGTAGTAGAGGCGCACACGTAGCATGGACACGTACTACAGCGGCGAGGGTGCAAGAAAGAAAATATGACCACGTACGTACATACGGGCAGGGTCTCGAACGCCTACTCGCGCATACGTACATGGCTGGGTCGAAACGGAGAAACATCTTCGTCGTCATGTTCATGGGGAGGCAACGGAATGCGTCGTGTTCATGGGGAGGCAACGGAATGTGTCGTGTTCATCGGGAGGCAAAGGAACGCGTGGGAGCCAACCAGCCTGGACGGAGCAGGCGATGGAAATGAGGCCTGGCGTACAGCACAACGGAGGAAACGGACCTCCTACGTTTGGAATGGGGTCCTGTTGGGGTGTGGCGTACCGCCAAACGGAGGAAATGGACCTCCTACGGTTGAAACAGGGGTCCTGTTGATCGGGAGGGGTGTGGCGTACCGCAAAACGGACTAAACGGACCTCCTACGGTCGAAACGGGGGTCCTGTTGATTGGGAGGGGTGTGGTGTACCACAAAATGGACAAAACGGACCTCCTACGGTCGAAATGGGGCTCCTGTTCATCGGGAGGGGTGTGGCATACCACAAAACGGGACTCCACGGGATACTGTTCATCTCCACCGTCGACCTCCTTCAGCCTCCACGGGCTACCGTCGACCTCCTCCAGCCTCCACGGGCTCTTGTTCATCTAGCCTCCACCGCGCGCTACTCCACCGGCTACTGTTCAACCACCCCTCCACGGGCACCCCTCCATCATCTACTATTCATCCAGCCCTCCACACCATGGGGTCCTGTTCAACCACCCCTCCACCGTCTACTGTTCATCTAGCCCTTCACACCACGGGTTCCTGTTCATCTAGAGGCAACACCACCGCTCACTGTTCATCCAACCCCCCC
>NC_041389.1:344736506-344766459 GCF_002162155.2 Triticum dicoccoides
TGTTCATCCAATTGATCGGCTTCAGTTAGCAGCAGTAACGAAGGAATCGCTCCATCGGGTTCAGTTAACAACCATCGATCGATCGCTCGGGTTCAGTAAAGCGTAGCCTGCAGTGCAATCGCTCGGGTTTAGTTAGAGCCCAATGCCTCGGTCGGGTTCAGTTAGAGCCAATGCCTCACACGTGTATGAGAGAAACGCGCATCGCTCGGCCCCCGACCTCCCACCGTAAACCGGCAACTCCCCGAAATTTTCCTCCCCCTCGCTTCTACCATGGTTTTTTCCGTCATGGACGGTCCAAAGAATGTCATGCAGTTGCGTCTCCGGCCCGCCCAGGACGTAAAGCCCATTTTCTGTCATGATTTTTTGTCATAGAAGTAGGAGCCCACCACATCTATGATGATACCGGGTTCTGTCACAATTATCGTCATAGAAGTGTCATATCTATGACAGAAAAAATTTCATTCGGCCCAAAATGTCATGGATGTGTCTTTTTTTTTGTAGTGTATTAGTGTGGGCATTAGGATTAACTATGACAACCGTTAAATACGACATTACTTTGGGCACAGGAGAGTAGGCAGACCAGGACAGTTGCATTTCTAACGAAAAGAACCAACTTATCTTAATGGGAAATTTTAGCAGGACATGTAAAGAAGTGCCATGGATTCATATTACTGGAGGCATTACATTGAAAACAACATTGGTTTAACGTATCCTTACTTTTAACAGTGCGACTGCTACATTTTACCAGTGGCATTACATAAGAGTGGCTCGGAGCAACAAACATCATAACAGGATATTTGGGTTGGTCCCAATTTTGTTCGGTATAGCCACCTTATACTGTGTGAGGCTAGCAAATCTAGTGCTGGACTTACTCTGTTGACTTGTCCCCCAGTCCCCATTTTCTTTCCTTTTTCAACCAATAGATCGAGTTTATATTGAGTTTGTATTGTGTTTCCCTTTATTTCCCTATTAGAACTAGAGACCAGTTGGATAGCCAGTCTCTTCTACTTTTCGCCCCCATTATTTCCTCTTTCGACCAAGTCCTAGATTCGGGTAACAAATCCTCCCCCGTCCCCCGCCCCCTTTCTTCCTTGTTTGAACCAAGTAGTACTAGATTCGAGTGTATGAACTAGTTTTACCTCTTAAACATAAAAAAATTAGGTGGTTCTCAAACAGTCGATCGATCCTATCTACGAGGGGGCCTGAGGAATAGTAAAAGATACAAATGCAGCGACGTCAGGAGCTCGGGAAGTAGAGCAAGGCAGGTTTCGAAGGAAGTTATACCTGATGGTCCCCGGGATGTTGCTAGGTGGGCGGCGGGAGGCCGGATCTGCCCACACTACGACAACGAGGAACAAGGGGTTGGAGGCCCTCCCTCGCCAGCGATGCTTGGGAGAGAATGGCAAGGTAGGCTGATCGGGACGCGCCCAGCAGTGGGTAAGAGCCGTCACCGAGGACGACGCGTGAACGTTGCACCTTCTCACCTTCCCCGGTGGAGAGGATTCGGCTGGATCTGTGACCAGCGGTGAGCAGAGAGAGAGAGAGAGAGTGAGAGTGAGAGAGAGAGAGAGGCCACTGCTGTCGTGTTTAGATCTGGAGAAGCCGCGGACAGTGTGAAGAGAGCAACACTAGCAAGCAAGCGCGGAGGCTCCTGCCTATATAGTGGAGTAGTACTAGTTTTCTTTTGTCTACCGGAGCCAGCTTGACCTCGTCAATGACTGTCGAGAAGTCTTCATGCACGTGGCCTGGAGGCGCAGTTGTCGTCATTTTGATCTGAAGCGCCAGATTATAACATATAACACGAAAAAATGCCACATGACAAGAAATCATAACCTCACTGCCCAAAGGAGACAACATGAATCCCGACGGACAAACTAGACGAGGAACAAAGCTCAAATTAAAGATAAACTCGTAGAAAAGGGGTCTATCGATAGATGTCCTAATTAACATAGCCGGCTTGACCTAGATGGCAGCCGAGTAGTCACTGTTCGTGCATGTGCCCCCAATGACTAGCCCAACTTAGTTGTCGTTGTTTAACCCTCCCAGTGATCCGAAGCACATGATACCTAATTTTGCGAGATGACAAGAAACCTTTTTTTAGATTTCTCACCACAACTACAGCCATGTACAACACAGCCTGCACGATATGTAGACGATAGCCAATCCAGGCGTGTCTGCTGGAGTCTGGTCACATGCATGGACGAACTGATCTTCCGTGTCTTGCAGGGATCGTCCAGGCACCAACGTAGTACAACACTTCTCTAGTACTATCGCTCGTCTCCCTCTTCTATTAAGTCACCTGACTTGCGGGGCCGGGGAATGTGCCTATGGTCAGTTCTCAATTGCCATCCCACATATTTGTGCAAACGCAATATGACGCACGTTCCATTCGGAGAGCAGCGTGCCAGACCGACCGACCGTCTGGGGTGCGACACGAATGCAATGGGTGTGCTGTATAATCCGTACATGTGTACCGCCGTTTTCTAGACACTTTGCTCCATGGCGCGGGCGTAATCCATGGATATAAAATTAGTATACTGTATACTATTTAAAAGTCGAGGGCGGGGCTTTTCCTGTGCGGTAGGCGGCGGGGCAGTTCTGCCTAGTCGGTTCGACAGAGACGCGAGAAGACGAGGGAGTAGGCTTCTGCAAACGTAGGGTTGTCTGATTTGACAGCGAGTTACTGCTGGACAGGTGGAGCCCCGTGATTTGACTTGCCATTATCATTTTAACTGCGGCGCTACGACCGGTGTGAGTCTCCCAATTCCTGACCACCTCCATACAGGTGCCTCTCCCAATGCTCCACCATGTCGTAGAGGCTGGCTCTTGCATGAGTGCCCACTTCTCCACTTTTTCCTTGCCTCTCTTTCCTCCACATATGCAAAAATGCCATGTAAAGTGCACTATTGTACTTACTTGCTCCTACAGGTGTTTAAGCTTGCCACATAGGGCATAAAGTCTGATGTGGCAAGTTAATCAAGAAGAGAGAGACTAGTTTGGTGACCCAAGGAAGAAACGGTGCTAAGCGCGTCTACCTAGGTGAAAAGACAATTTTGAGTCTATAGCTAATTAAATGAAGCAAACTTAGCAACACCATTTCATTGCAAGAGGTCACACCTTGGCAAATGCAATAAATACTAGTACTCCTTGTGTCCCATAATATAAGAACGTTTTTGGCACCACACTAGTGTCAAAAACGTTCTTATATTATGGGATGGAGGGAGTACGAAGAAAGAGATAGAGAGAAGTAAAAAAACACTTATAGCCAACCTTATAGCCAAAACCTTGTTGTAGTATGAGTGACTAAGTGATGACTATGCATGACATGCCAACATCAGATAGCCTAACACACCGTGTTAAATCTCCAAGGGCACGACCGCACGAGCAACGCGACGGTCGTGGTAGGCGCGGCCATGATACGGACTGCTGATAGCCCTTGGATTTGAGATCAAACGGTCGCATGCTACGTTGCTGAAAATTTGCAGAATAACCCTCCAGGATAGGATATTCACCCATAGGTCTAGAATCACGCCATGTAACCATTCAATCTCAGATCCAAGAGCTCTCGAAAGCCCGTATCATGGGAGAATGGAAAGCCACTACCCTGCTGTTCGCACACTGGCAGTTCGCTCCTACTCGTCCCCGCACGTCCTTCAATACTACGGTGGTTCGCTCCTAGTCGTCCCGTCCATTCACATTACGGCAGTTCCACTAATCCTAACCCTCCTCCCAAATCCATGGCGTCCCAAATCTCCCTGATCGGCGGTGAGTACAAGGTTAGAACCATCACCGGCGATGAGTTCGACGTCATCTACACCCGTTCTTCCGCGACGGTGAAAGGATGCCTTTCTCGCTTCAGACGCATGTTCGAAGAATCAGATGATGAGTGGGTCGCTGGGCTAGATGTTGAGTACACCATAGTCCTGGGACGAGAGAAGGATCTAAAGGACGAAGAGAGGAAGAAGCTCGCCGTGATCCAGGTTTGTGTGCATGACTTATGCTTGGTGTACCACATATGCCATGTCGACGTTGAGTGTCAGGATTTTAATGACTTCCTTGAGAGCAACCTAGTCAAATTCGTTACTGTAGACTTTGGTAACGACAAAGAAGTCCTGCGTCGGATATGCCTCATTGTAGGAAACACCTTTGACCTCCAGAAGAATCGGTTGGTGTCCTCTCGTCAGCCTTCAATGCTGACCCTGGCAGGAGCCATGGTTCATCCTTCGTACGGTAAACTGGAGAAACCTCCATACACGTTTCATCGTCATTCATGGCAGCGGAATGTACTAGATATAGACCACATCCACTACGTTGCAATGGATGGCTACCTTTGCTTCAATATCTACAAGGGTTGGATTAAGAGCAACATCCAAGTGTGCGGTTCAAGCAAAGATGTATCGGCCAAGAGGAAGAGGTACAAGGATGAAGTCGAGGACGTGGACGAGGACTCCGAGTAAGGTGGCAGTGTCGTTGCTCATGGTGGTTCTAATGCAGTGTCTATCGGAATAGTTGCAAAGTTTAATTTCAGGTGTGCTTAATTTCATTTGAGGGGTGTGTTGTGCTGAGCCCCCAGCAGAACTATGTTATGTTTCTTCTCGTTACTTTAATTCTTAAGTACGTACATACTAGTATTTCTTACATTTCATCTTTTAGTTGGTATATTACTACCACTCGTTTCTTCACATTATCTACGTACAATATATATGGCCAACATCATATAGCCAGCAGTTTAGTTGTCAAAGAATTTCAGGGTGCTTAGTTTTGTCAAAGAATTCCAGGATGCTTAGTTTATTTGAGGGGTGGGTTGTGTTGGACATCATTATTGTGACTAGCCTTTTTGATAGTACTATATGCATAATTTGGCGACGGGCGCTCTCTATATGTACCGCCTTTTTTTAATTTCAAGTTTTGCTCGATGGCGCAATCTATTGATACTACTGTTGTGCAAAAGTATACATTTTTAAAAGGCTAGAGGGCGGGGCAGTCTAGCTTGGTCGGTTTCACGAGAGGCGAGGGCCTTTGTGATTTGACGGCTCATTACTGCTGGAAGGCGGGGCCTTGTGATTTGAATGCTCGTATAAATGCACCGACGACCTGATCGAGGAGGAGCAAAGAACCGTGCGGTATACTCAAGTTTTCCACTGGAGTAGTACTGCGACGGCGGAGCACGAAACACGGCATCCCAGTGCCATATGGCGAAAAAAATGATCTAATTTGCTAGTCATCTCATTGTTAGCATTGTTCTATTCATTCCCTAAAAACACCATTGTTCTATTCATGCCTCGCAGAGAACGTGACGCGTGCGGTGAAACATCCGAAGCAAAAGATGAAACACAGGAACAAAAGAAGAAGGAAGATTATCACCCCAAATGATCTAATTCGCCGTGGAGTCGTAACTGCTTCTTCATCGCCTCCATGACCTCCATCTCCTTGCGCGTCTCCTCCGCCATATTCTTCATTCTGTCCATGACGCGGGATTTCTGACGCGAGCCTTCATCATCTGTTCCACGGCCGCATTACGTACCTTGACAGCAGCCGGGTGCTCGATGCGGAGCTTCGCCAACTCCTCCTTCTGTTCCATGATGAGGGCCTGCAGCATCTTCATCGAGGAACTACTATTCTCCTGCAGCTTCTTCCAGCCGGCGTTCTTCTCCTTCAACAGGTCGATCTCGTGGCAGAGCTTCGCCTTGTCCTCCTGAAATCGCAGGATTTCGCCGGTCGCCTTCTTCTCCGAGGCAATGCTCTTCTTCAGCAGCATCACCAAGCCGGCGGTCAAATCCCCCTACTGATTGAGCTCAGTGGGCATGTCGTTGAGGCTCTCCTTCAGCAACTTCATCAAGCCTTGGATGAACTCCTTCTGCTTATTGAGGTGCTTATTGAGCTTATCGGGCATGCCGTCGAGGGATAACGACTCCAGCCCCACCAGCTCGGCATGTTCGCCTCCGCGGCTAGGGCGCTCCTGGGAGCCATCGCCTGCCCGTGAGAGATCTTTCGAGGTCTCTGCGTGGCGGCAAGCCCTCTCTTTTTTTCCGCGGCCTTGGTTGCCGCTCCCTTGTTACGAGTAGTTCTCGACCTAGAGCTCTACTCGCCGGCCATGGCAACGACGTACGAAGAACTTATGAGGAGGAAAGGTAGAGTAATTTTCGGTCAGGTAGTTCCCCTTTTTATAACCTAAGTACTAGCACTAGTACTAATACCTGCATAGTGGGAACACGTTTAGGTTTGGTACGTACTAGTAGGTGTGAGCAGGCTTTCGAATGTGTTGGGAACAAGGTAAAGATTAATTGATGATTTTGGTCTCGAGGCCTGAAACGGCTCCCGATGAGTCTAGCGGAACATAAATTTCAAGTACAACACTGCTCAAATGCGTAAATATTATGTTACTATTAAAAATTGGAACAAAATACGAAGGAGACCAATTGAAGTACTACTAGCAACCCACAATTTAACTACTCGCATGCGCGCAGTGGAGTAATAATGTCTTTCTTCCACCCTCACGTCCACTCAATTTGCATGCACTATATTAATTGACCATCAATGAAGTGAACGACTTTACACGCATCAAATTATCACATGGGGTGGATCTTGGTACAAAATTGCGTCCGCTCGTGTACCCGCGTGTGCGTGCGTGGCGTGCATGCACATCTTCGCTTCGTGCATGTACCGCCAGTATGGCTCAGGGAGGATGTCGGTGTCAAAACCGGCGGATCTCGGGTAGGGGGTCCCGAACTGTGCGTCTAGGCGGATGGTAACAAGAGACAAGGGACACGATGTTTTTACCCAGGTTCGGGCCCTCTCGATGGAGGTAAAACCCTACTCCTGCTTGATTAATATTGATGATATGGGTAGTACAAGAGTAGATCTACCACGAGATCGGAGTTGCTAAACCCTAGAAGCTAGCCTATGGTATGATTGGTGTTCGTCCTACGGACTAAAACTCTCCGGTTTATATAGACACTGGAGAGGGCTAGGGTTACACAGAGTCGGTTACAATGGGAGGAGATCTTCATATCGTATCGCCAAGCTTGCCTTCCACGCCAAGGATAGTCCCATCCGGACACAGGACGGAGTCTTCAATCTTGTATCTTCATAGTCTGGGAGTCCGGCCAAAGGTCTTAGTCCGGCCATCCAGACACCCCCTAATCCAGGACTCCCTTAGTAGCCCCTGAACCAGGCTTCAATGACGATGAGTCCGGCGTGCAAGTTGTCTTCGGCATTGCAAGGCGGGTTCCTCCTCCGAATATTTCATAGAAGATGTTGAACACCAGGGTAGTGTCCGGCTCTGCAAAATAAGTTCCACATTCCTTCGTAGAGAGAATAATATTTGTATCAATCGGATCTGCTGACATATTCCGTGGCGTGACATCATGCCACAGCCATGCGTTTATTCATTTTATTGTTCCACCTCAGCGCGATTAGCGAGGCAGTTTCCTTGGCACGTCTTGTCAAAGCAGAGATCGTGTCCCCTTATTCCGGGATTCTCATCAATACGGGCGTGGGTAACCCAACCGTGACTTAGGTATGACTCCCTAATTAAAAGCGAGTCTCAAACGGTTATGGGGAGGGCTCTTGGTATTCACCTCCTTGATAAAGGGACCAAGGCCCAGCTCCCTTGTTCTTAAACCAATCAAATCCTCCCCTCGCTTCGAGTTCCAACACCCAAAGCTCTAGTTTAGGCGCTTCGGATCTTCGAAGATGTCCGGCTCCGACCCTCAAGGCCGGTGGATGCCTTCCTCCATTACGGAAGAAGATGTGCGAAAGCTAAGAGATGCCAGGTATCTAACCGGCGAAATCTCGCATAGACTGCCTACTCAAGGGCAAGCTGTTCCCGCTCCCCAGCCTAGTGAAAGCATGGTGTTCGCATCTCACTTCCTTCGGGGGCTAGGCTTCCCGATCGATCCCTTTGTGAGGGGGTTTATGTTTTACTACGGGCTGGAGTTCCACGACCTAGCTCCGGAGTCCATCCTCCAGATCTCATCATTCATTGTCGTGTGTGAGGCCTTCCTCCATATCACCCCTCACTTCGGATTGTGGCTAAAAACTTTCAAAGTGGAACCGAAACTGATCGAGTGGCAGCACGCTGAGTGTGGAGGGGCTACAATAAGCAAGATGGACGACGCTCCATGGCCCGAAGGCTCTTTTCAAGAGGAGCTCGACTTATGGCAACGGGACTGGTTTTACATCACAGCCCCTAGGGGCACCACATGGGTGGCACCGCCTACTTTTTGCTCGGGTCCCCCACCACGGCTGGCGTCGTGGGTTAATGAAGGACTTATCTGGGGGCCGCCAAAAGATGTGCCCCTGCTGCAGGGCCGTATTCGAGATCTTCTAGAAAGAGATATCAATCTGACCATAGTGGCGCAAGTCATGGTGATTCGCCGCACACTGCCCTGCAAACGTCGACCTCTCCGCCTGTGGGAGTTCAATCCGGAGGGACCACGAGTCCTACAACATTTCATGGGAATGACACCCATGGAGATGTACAAATTGTTCTTCGGATCACAAGCAAGGTGTCCGGATTTGTCCGAGGACGCAGGTCTAAGCTGCAACCGCCCGGATGCTAAAGTAAGTAGCCCCGTATTTGAACACACAATTCATATTTTTATCGAATCTACCCTTTAGCAGAGTTGCCCTTTGAACAAGAGTGGATGGCGAAGGTGTCACGCCCAATATGCGACCCTATCCAAAAGGAACTCGAAGGTCCCACCAAGGATAGACTCGCATATTGAAACGCTTTTGCAAGGTGGATATCATTACATCAACATTACATAATAGATGGGGATACATACATAAGGCATACAATGCCACATGAATACAACATCACAATATATCAGAGCATCATCCAACTACGGATGAAACACAAACAGAAACTCAAACGATATCCACCCTGCTAGCCCAGGCTGCTGACCTGGAACCTATTCCCTGATCGAAGAAGAAGCAGAAGAAGAACTCAAGACAAGCAAGCGTCGCTCTCACGTCATGATCATCGCATAACATGTACCTGCAACTATTGTTGTAGTAATCTGTGAGCCACGAGGACTCAGCAATCCCATTACCATGGGTATCAAGACTAGCAAAGCTTAAAGGGAAAGGAAGGGGTAAAGTGGTGAGGTTGCAGCAGCGACTAAGCATGATATGGTGGCTAACATACGCAAATAAGAGCGAGAAGAGAGCAAGCGGAGCGATCGTGAAGCTAACAATGATCAAGAAGTGATCCTGAACTCCTACTTACGTCAAACATAACCCAAAACCGTGTTCACTTCCCAGACTCCACCGAAAAGAGACCATCACAGCTACACACGCGATTGATGCATTTTAATTCGGATCTGGTGTCAAGTTATCTACAACCGGACATTAACAAATTCCCATCTGCCACATAACCGCGGGCACGGATTTCAAAAGTTTATACCCTGCAGGGGTGTCCCAACTAAGCCCATGATAAGCTCTCGCGATCAACGAAGGATATACCTTCTCCCAAGAAGACCCGATCAGACTTGGAATCCCGGTTTACAAGACATTTTGACAATGGTAAAACAAGACCAGCAAGACCTCCCGCTGTGCCGACAAATCCCGATAGGAGCTGCACATATCTCGTTCTCAGGGCACACCGGATGAGCAAGACGACGGGTTGGCATAGACCCTGGTTGCCCAGGGGGCGCCGGACATCGCTCGGTTTGGACCAGCACTTGGAGGAGAACTGGCCCGGGGGGGTAAAATAAAGATGACCCTCGGGCTCCGGAAACCCAAGGGAAAAAGGGCTAGGTGAGGCAAATGGTAAAACCAAGGTTGGGCCCTGCTGGAGGAGTTTTATTCAAAGCGAACTATCAAGGGGGTCCCATAAATCACCCAACCGCGTAAGGAACGCAAAATCCGGGAACATAACACCGGTATGACGGAAACTAGGGCGGCAAGAGTGGAACAAAACACCAGGCATAAGGCCGAGTCTTCCACCCTTTGCCAAATATATAGATGCATTAAGTAAATAAGAGATATTGCGATATCCCAACATAATCATGTCCATCGTGGAGCAAACTTCAACTTCACCTGCAACTAACAACGCTATAAGAGGGGCTGAGCAAAAGCGGTTACATAGCCACGCAATGGTTTGCTAGGAAGGGTGAAAAGGGTTAGAGGCTAACATGGCAATTTGGGAAGGCTTGAGGAGCAAAAGATAGGTAGCGCAGCATAGCAATAGAACGAAACAACTAGCATAGCAATGATAGTAGTGAGATCCAGGGTAACGGTCATCTTGCCTGAAATCCCGCAAGGAAGAAGAACGAGTCCATGAAGAAGACAAACGGATGAAGTCGAACGAATCTTCACAATTCCGGAACGAAACCGAAGCAACTCCGGAAAGAAACAAACAACATGGAAAACGCACAATCATAATCATGGCATGATGCACAAACAAGTATGATGCATGTCCGATTTAATGAGGCATGGCATGACAATATGCACAAACAACACTACAAGTTAAGTGGAGCTCAATATGCAACAAGTTGCATATTGACGAAACACCACATTCGAGTTATTTAGCTCGCTCTCGTTTAGGTACACAACAATATTAAATGTTGGTTAACATGGCAAGAGGTGAAGCATAATGAAACTACCTATCTAGGCAAGTTTAAATGAGGCCGGAAGTAACAAACAACAATTCCAGAAAATCCTCATAGGCATATTTTGATTTGGTACTGTTCTGCCCTAAACCATATTTTATTGTTGTTAAACAAGAAAATAAATTCCACCATGTACATATAAAGTTTATTAAAATTGGAGCTACGGTTAATTAATTATGAAATAAAGCATTTTAGCATGGCATTTAAGAAAATTAATGCAAACAGCAATTTAAACATTATAAACATGGATGAAAATGGCATATTATTAATCTACACAAAATTCTAAGGATTTTACATATAAAGTTTGTTTAATTCTGATGCACGGTTAATTAGTTATTACATGTATGAAGCATGAGGGTTTTTCTGCAAATCTGTAATACTCTGGATAATGTCTAAATTCGCAGCAGGGAAAAAAACACAACGGGCTGAATCTGGTTGGCCCAATCGGTGAAAAAAATAGAGAGGCGCTAGGGGGCTGCTCACCCATGGGCTTTGGCCCGGTCGGTGGAGCAGGAGGCTGGAGCCGGTGACCGCTGGCCCAGGCGCTGGGGTGGAACGGTCAACGCAGATGAGCGGCAGGGGATCGGCTCGAGATGGCCGCTCTCGGTCAACAAACGAAGGGGCGGCATCCCAGGCGCGCGGACGCGCGAGGCAGAGGGTGGCGCTGGAGGTCTCTGGCGAGGGTGATGCTCCTCTTGTGGACGCATCAGAGAGAGAGGGAGACGTGTGAGAGATAGAAGGTGAAGGGGAAGGAAGAAACAGGTGCACGGACGCGGCTTGGCTCACCGGAGCTTCACCATAGGCGTGCGGGCATGGCAGCGCTGCCGCAGGAGATGCAGGCAACAGGGAGGGTTCGTGGCAATGGCAGGACGGGAAGGAAGGCGTCAGCTGGGCTGCGGCTGCAATGCCCACGTGCACGAAGCAGGGGACGCGAGCGAGCTATCTGCCTCGTCAACTCCTGACGAACAAGAGCAGCGGCGGCTGCAACAGAAGCTTGGCGCGCAGACAGAGCTTGGCGTCGACGAGGGACGGCGGGGAAGGCACGAGGCTGGACCGGCCGGAGCTCGATGTGGTTGCTAAGGGGAACCGGATCCGACGGCCGGAGCCTTGATCTGAAGAAGAGGACGGCTATGCGGGTGCTCGGTGGTTGGATTGGTGAAGGTGGAGGCTGGTTGGTTTGGTATGGATGGATCGATGAAGAGTAGTGGCTGGGCGCGGAAGGAGAGGCGCAGGTGGATTGGGAGGAGATCCCGAGGTTAGGGGAAGGCTGTCGGCTGGCTCGATTGGTCGGGGAGGATCCCGAGGAAGGTGGAGACTGGGTGGCGGCGCGAGGAGGGAAATGAGGGAGTGGGTCTAGGGTTAGGTTGTTTATATAGGTAGGGGATTAGGGTTGGGATTAACGCGGTACGCCCGATCGGAATTGGGCGGTCGAGAAAAATAGGCTAGGGGGTCCAAATAAGAAAACGGAGATGATTTATAGATGTTTGGGGATGATCTGGATCCAACGGTGACGACTGCTCGGGTCGGGTTCGGGGGAGGTTTCGGACACGCACGCGAGGGGGTCTAAGAGAGGTTAGGTGGTTTGACAAGAGGGAACCGAAAACACAATTGGTCTCGAAAGGGTCAACGAACGCAATGGAGGGAAGCGAGGAGCGGTAACTACGAGCCGATGCAAGCTTTAAGAAAACGATGCCGGTGCAATGCGCAAGATGCCATGAGATGAAATGCAAGACATGAATAAAATGCAAAACAAAAGACAAAAACCCAACCACAAAGGAAAAATCAAAACACATCTCTGGAAAAGGCAAGAGTTGGAGTTAAGAATATGGAAAGTCGTATCCGGGGCGTTACAACACTCCACCACTACGAGAGGATCTCGTCCCGAGATCTAGGATGGCACCGGAGGGAAAACAGAAGAGGAAGATAAGAGGTAAACTAAATTGCTTCTTTGAAGAACGAGTGAAACCATGAACCTTGAGAGGTTGAGCAATTTATAAGAAAGAGTACAACAGAGATGAATGAGATTGCAACAATCCGTTAGACAAGAGGAACAAGGAACATAACGAGAACTTTAAGGTTGCAAAAACATGAATCAAGAGTTCAATGGACAAGATAGAATTCGAAACCACTCCGGTTAAAACAAGATGAGGGAGGAAGAATTCGGGCAGCACTCCGTTTGAACATGGAAGGAATAGAACATGAGCTTGAGAAGATGGGATTATACTTGATGAAATCAACAACACACTACCTCTAAAACTATTGAAAGAATGGCACAATGGGTAAGAAGGATTTCAGACAGCACTCAGGTTGAAAATAGAGGCAAAACTTGACAAGATAAAAGAACTCAAATGAAAACACGACACGCTGGTTAAATGGATAAGCATGAAAATAACATGATCTTGACAAAACAAGGTGATGGGTGAAGAGCGTAGCATCACAACGACTCCGAATGAAAGAATAGAAGCTAGATCGTTGTGATAAAGGAAACGGAGAAGGAAATGACATCTTCTGCCACAAATGAACTTGGAAAGCATGCTTGCAAAGAAGAATTGAACGGAGTTGTTGGAAAATCAAGAACGAAAAGCACAAGCTTGTTGTGGGCTTATGGCAAACATCTCAAAATGATGAGGTGACAACCGGCCACTAACAGAAACAATTGATTGGTTGAGATCAATGAAGATAAGAGAAACTTCTTTCACCTAGAGGAAAATTGGAAAACTTGGGTCATTGATACGCACCACAAATAGCAACGTTCCCAATGGAAGGCTTTAGGTGAAATATATCCCAAGATAACTCCAACAAGGAGATTGATGGATTTAAAATACCTCATTCTTGACAACATATGAATCATGAAACGTGAAGGAAATTGTCAAGAGTGATAAAACACCATCTCAAAAGATAAGGTAGGAGAATTGCACTTTGGAATGCAAGATGAAGAATACTTGAACTCCTCAAAATAAGACATGTGTTGAACACCATGTTTATTTTAGAGAATAGCTTGGCGGGTGATAACTTCGAGAGAAATCTTGAAGAACAATTGAAGGATGAAAGAAATCCTTGACGAACCACCATGTAGAGCCTCCATGAAGAACTCCGGTAATGAAAGGATGATAGAAAGAAATAGAAGTTGAAAACACAAGGTGAAGCCTTGCGATGATTTAGATGGAGCTTTGCGACGATATAACCGAGAAAACTTGGAACTCCGGAAAAAGAAAAGATGAAAAACTAGAACCGGGAATTACTTCATCATGAACAATCTCTGGAAGAAAAAGATTGAATCACCTCGAGGAAATAAGAATAAGATTTATTGTATGCTTATCCTTCATCAAATTAAATTGATGACAAGCAATGGATTTGGAATACTACTTATTCTTCTTGAAAAGGATTGAGAAGTGACATAGCGCCACCTGAGAAGGTCTTCATGAACCACCGGTAGGATTGAAAGAAGGAATGGATTGATACGATAACAAAGGAAAAAGAATCTGAATGAACCACGTAAGAATTAGAAAATGATTGATGAAAGAGAATGAATCACCGGGAAGAATTAGAACAATCACGAAGATACTTGAGGGAATTTAGAGGAAAAAGAACGGAGAGATCATGAGCTGATTAAAGAACACTTGAACGAAGCCCGGGATAAATAGAGAATGATAACTGGAATGATGGCCTCCGGTGAAAAGAAAAAGAAATCAACTCCTGAAATACTCCGGATGGGTAAGAAAAGAATATCTGGCAAATGGAATAATTCGAGAGGATAACATGAGGCTAGAACCGCGAAACTTCGAGAGAACGAGCAAGATTTAGAGGAAAAACTCTTCTTCGGTCTTCAACTGATGACGGGAAAAACACCACCAAAATTACTGAGATACTCCGGGAGAATGAAAACCGAAAAGGTTGAGCCAACAATGAAAAGAATTTGAACGAGATCTTGGAAAAGCATCTGACTGATGAAATCCATTCTTACGTCAAACTTCGGAAAGGATTTGAGAATAGCTCCGGGAAAATAGAAGAGTGAGGTAAGATCCTGGGAAAAAAACCTGTGGGTTAGGGCCCACTGAAGAGAAAACACCATTGAAAAAGGATTGTTGACGAGATGGATGATGCACCGGAACAATTGAAATATTTGAATGAGGTGACAACCTCGAATTAATTCGAACACAGGCGAATCTCCTAAGATGTCTTGAACACTCCGGAAGGATAAACTGGCGAGAGGCGAATGAGCAGGGAAAACACTTGATCCAAGGAAAAGAATGTAATCACTACCAAAAATTAGAATCGAATCCACCAGAGAAGAAAAAGAGATGGAGAATGTTGAACAAAACGAGAATTCACCAGTTGAAATAATTGAGGGAAGACTGAAGAAGCTCCACACAAAATGAAATTGATGGTCGAAAGAGACTCAAGCTCCGGGAAGAAAAAGGGTGGGAGGGCAGGAAAACAAAGGCAACTTGGGGACGGATGAAACCGATACCGTTGAGAAAACTTAGAATTGATCTCGCGAATGTTGAAATGATTGGATCCACCTGAAGAGAAGCACACCGGTTGGAAAGAATTGACATGACAATCTCGATGATCAAAAGGATTAGTATTCACATAGCAATATGAGAACACCGTTTAAGGAAGGTATGGAATCAACACTTGACATTGAAGCAACTCGTATACCACAAATAAAACAAAACAAAGGATTGGCTTGTAGAAATAAGCCGGAACAAATACACATGATAGAGATTTACCCAATCCCATATCATGCACCTGTCGGAAAGATATTCCAAGAGCTACTTGAATTCCCACCTATAAAAGTCCCGAAACTTTCTGGTTATGCAATCTGGTGTTGGGGATACAGGGGAAGCAAAATATCTCACCCAAACTAACAATACCTACATCCAGCTGTATCCATCCATCAACACATAACCAAGAAACCTTCGGAAATCATGTACCTCAACCTTCGAAAAGCATCCCTTATACGAGTTATGGCAATACTCCCGAACTCCCGCCCCAGTACTAGGTGGCGTCGAGGTTATCTCACCAACAACTGCATAAAAGAGATTTTCAATGTCGGCAAAACTCAGGTATTCCAGAACTGCAACGATAAAATTGTGACAACAACACCTCGGAGCTCAACTCCCTGGGTCACTGCCACATAAAAGACAGGAGGCACCAAGAACAATGTTCTCGTCACAAAACTATTGGAACGATTCCAAGATACTCGCGTGATCCTAAAAAAATTAGTGAAATTTCAGGAGAGGAAAGACAAAACATCTACGTCAGGAGACCTCACCAGAGCGACGAAGGGGGCTGAGGAGTAAAAAGAATCCTACTCTCCAACATGTATAATCCTAAGACTCAAAATAGTTTTTTTGTTCTAGACTCAACAACGGTCAACAATCAAGGGGGCTCCTATGGTCGGTCGAGGCTCTGATTACCAACTTGTCACGCCCAATATGCGACCCTATCCAAAAGGAACTCGAAGGTCCCACCAAGGATAGACTCGCATATTGAAACGCTTTTGCAAGGTGGATATCATTACATCAACATTACATAATAGATGGGGATACATACATAAGGCATACAATGCCACATGAATACAACATCACAATACATCAGAGCATCATCCGACTACGGATGAAACACAAACAGAAACTCAAACGACATCCACCCTGCTAGCCAAGGCTGCCGACCTAGAACCTATTCCCTGATCGAAGAAGCAGAAGAAGAACTCAAGACAAGCAAGCGTCGCTCTCGCGTCATGATCATTGCATAACCTGTACCTGCAACTATTGTTGTAGTAATCTGTGAGCCACGAGGACTCAGCAATCCCATTACCATGGGTATCAAGACTAGCAAAGCTTAAAGGGAAAGGAAGGGGTAAAGTGGTGAGGTTGCAGCAGCGACTAAGCATGATATGGTGGCTAACATACGCAAATAAGAGCGAGAAGAGAGCAAGCGGAGCGGTCATGAAGCTAAAAATGATCAAGAAGTGATCCTGAACTCCTACTTACATCAAACATAACCCAAAACCGTGTTCACTTCCCGGACTCCGCCAAAAAGAGGCCATCACGGCTACACACGCGGTTGATGCATTTTAAATCGGATCTGGTGTCAAGTTATCTACAACCGGATATTAACAAATTCCCATCTGCCACATAACCGCGGGTACGGCTTTTGAAAGTTTATACCCTGCAGGGGTGTCCCAACTTAGCCCATGATAAGCTCTCGCGATCAACGAAGGATATACCTTCTCCTAGGAAGACCCGATCAGACTCGGAATCCCGGTTTACAAGACATTTCGACAATGGTAAAACAAGACCAGCAAGACCTCCCGCTGTGCCGATAAATCCCGATAGGAGCTGCACATATCTCGTTCTCAGGGCACACCGGATCAGCAAGACGACGGGTTAGCATAGACCCTGGTTGCCCCGGGGGCGCCGGACATCGCTCGGTTTGGACCAGCACTCGGAGGAGAACTGGCTCGGGGGGGTAAAATAAAGATGACCCTCGGGCTCCATAAACCCAAGGGAAAAGGGCTAGGTGAGGCAAATGGTAAAACCAAGGATGGGCCTTGCTGGAGGAGTTTTATTCAAAGCGAACTGTCAAGGGGGTCCCATAAATCACCCAACCGCGTAAGGAACGCAAAATCCGGGAACATAACACCGGTATGACGGAAACTAGGGCGGCAAGAGTGGAACAAAACACCAGGCATAAGGCCGAGTCTTCCACCCTTTGCCAAATATATAGATGCATTAATTAAATAAGAGATATTGCGATATCCCAACATAATCCTGTCCATCGTGGAGCAAACTTCAACTTCACCTGCAACTAATAATGCTATAAGAGGGGCTGAGCAAAAGCGGTAACATAGCCAAGCAATGGTTTGCTAGGAAGGGTGAAAAGGGTTAGAGGCTGACATGGCAATTTGGGAAGGCTTGAGGAGCAAAATATAGGTAGCGCAGCATAGCGATAGAACGAAACAACTAGCATAGCAATGATAGTAGTGAGATCTAGGGTAACGGTCATATTGCCTGAAATACCGCAAGGAAGAAGAACGAGTCCATGAAGAAGACGAACGGATGAAGTCGAACGAATCCTCACAATTCTGGAACGAAATCGAAGCAATTCCGGAAAGAAACAAACAACATGGAAAACGCACAATCATAATCATGGCATGATGCAAAAACAAGTATGATGCATGTCCGGTTTAATGAGGCATGGCATGACAATATGCACAAACAACACTACAAGTTAAGTGGAGCTCAATATGCAACAAGTTGCATATTGATGAAACACCACATTTGAGTTATTTAGCTCGCTCTCGTTTAGGTACAGAACAATATTAAATGTTGGTTAACATGGCAAGAGGTGAAGCATAATGAAACTACCTATCTAGGCGAGTTTAAATGAGGCCGGAAGTAACAAACAACAATTCCGGAAAATCCTCATATGCATATTTTGATTTGGTACTGTTCTGCCCTAAACCATATTTTATTGTTGTTAAACAAGAAAATAAATTCCACCATGTTAAACTAGGCATTTTGCCACCCCATTTACATATAAAGTTTATTAAAATTGGAGCTATGGTTAATTAATTATGAAATAAAGCATTTTAGCATGGCATTTAAGCAAATTAATGCAAACAGCAATTTAAACATTCTAAACATGGATGAAAATGGCATATTATTAATCTACACAAAATTCTAAGCATTTTACATATAAAGTTTGTTTAATTCCGATGCACGGTTAATTAGTTATTACATGTATGAAGCATGAGGGTTTTTTTGCAAATCTGTAATACTCTGGATAATGTCTAAATTCGCAGCAGGGGAAAAAACACAACGGGCTGAATCTCGTTGGCCCAATCGGTGAAAAAAACGGAGAGGCGCTGGGGGGCTGCTCACCCATGGGCTTTGGCCCGGTCGGTGGAGCAGGAGGCTGGAGCCAGTGGCCGCTGGCCCAGGCGCTGGGGTGGAACGGTCAACACAGACGAGCGGCAGGGGATCAGCTCGAGATGGCCGCTCTCGGTCAACGGACGAAGGGGCAGCGTCCCAGGCGCGCGGACGCGCGAGGCAGAGGGTGGCGCTGGAGGTCTCCGGCGAGGGTGATGCTCCTCCTGTGGACGCAACAGAGAGAGAGGGAGACGTGTGAGAGATAGAAGGTGAAGGGGAAGGAAGAAACAGGTGCACGGGTGCGGCTTGGCTCACCGGAGCTTCGCCATAGGCGTGCGGGCATGGCGGCGCTGCCGCAGGAGATGCAGGCGACGGGGAGGGTTCGTGGATACGGCAGGACACGAAGGAAGGCGTCAGCTGGGCTGCGGCTGTGATGCCCACGTGCACGAAGCAGGGGACGGGAGCGAGCTGTCTGCCTCGTCAACTCCTGATGAACAGGAGCAGCGGCGGCTGCAACAGAAGCTTGGCGCGCGGACAGAGCTTAGCGTCGGTGAGGGACAGCGAGGAAGGCACGAGGCTGGACCGGCCGGAGCTCGATGTTGTTGCTAAGGGGAACCGGATCCGACGGCTGGAGCCTTGATCTGAAGAAGAGGACGGCCATGCGGGTGCTCGGTGGTTGGATTGGTGAAGGTGGAGGCTGGTTGGTTTGGGATGGATGGATCGATGAAGAGTAGTGGCTGGGCCCGGAAGGAGAGGCACAGGTGGATCGGGAGGAGATCCCGAGGTTGGGGGGAGGCTGTCGGCTGGCTCGATTGGTCGGGGAGGATCCTGAGGAAGGTGGAGACTGGGTGGCGGTGCGAGGAGGGAAATGAGGGAGTGGGTCTAGGGTTAGGTTGTTTATATAGGTAGGGGATTAGGGTTGGGATTAACTCAGTACGCCCGATCGGAATTGGGCGGTCGAGAAAAATAGGCTAGGGGGTCCAAATAAGAAAACGGAGATGATTTATAGATATTTTGGGATGATCTGGATCCAACGGTGACGACTACTCGGGTCGGGTTCGGGGGAGGTTTCGGACACGCATGCGAGGGGGTCTAAGAGAGGTTAGGTGGTTTGACAAGAGGGAACCGAAAACATAGTTGGTCTCGAAAGGGTCAACGAACGCAACGGAGGGAAGCGACGAGCGGTAACTACGAGCGGATGCAAGCTTTAAGAAAACGATGCCGATGCAATGCGCAAGATGCCATGAGATGAAATGCAAGACATGAACAAAATGCAAAACAAAAGACAAAAACCCAACCACGAAGGAAAAATCAAAACACATCTCCGAAAAAGGCAAGAGTTGGAGTTACGAATATGGAAAGTCGTATCCGGGGCGTTACAGAAGGCGAAGCTTATCAGGTGTCCAGCCCCCCTGCCCGAGACCGTGCCGAATCCCATGCTAACCAGGATGCTGGAGGCCGCGCCGTTGGCAGAAGGCGAAGGGGGGAACCAAGGAGCTACCGCCTCCATGAAGGAGGCCGTTAGGAAGGGAAGAATCGAAAATTCTCCCGACCAGGGAAAGAAAAGGACTGCCTCTGAAGACCCGGAGGTGATAACCTCAAAATGGGGAAAGAAATCTTCGTCAGAGGGCTCTGCACCGGAGAACGCCCCAGCCGAATCGCCCCCTAAAGGGGACCCGCTCTCCCCCGAGGCGTAAGTGAAGGGAGGGGTTCCATAATGAATCACATTCATGTTTTATTCCTGAGGACAATAACTGAAACATTATCTTGCAGTTCGGATCTCAACCCTTCTCAGCAGAGCTCATCTTCAGGGGATCTTCGTCCAGAGATGATAGAAAGCGAAACGCCTCCCCTTGTTCCACCGTCTCACGAGGCTGGCGACCCCGAGGTATCGTCCCGGAGGGTTTTTTCAAGTCAGGACCCTGGAAAAGGTCGTCAGACTAGTCCGGCACCCTCTTGCGCGCCGGCGGAGGGGCTGAAGGATCTGCTTAGTAGGGCGTCCATCTCAGAAGAACACTGTATGTTGATGGATACGGTTATTGGAAGGATTTCATCCGCGGAAAGCGGATTGTGCAAGGCTGCCAGGAGTTTACTAACAGGCTTTGAGGTATGTAAAAAGGTGTACCTTTTGGTAGAGCCGCATATTAAATGTGCCCTGTATGAATAGTAGCCCCTGAGACTCTGTGTGTCGTCTCGAGTGACGGCGCACAGAGGATCATAACCCCAGGTATAATGTGTCGCCTATTCCATGAAGGTGGCGAGGCGTCCGGTGGCTAGCCGGACTGATGAATCTGCCGAACTAAAGCGGCAACTTGACGTAGCAGATGCCGACATCGCGCTTGTACATAAGCGGCTAGACGAGGCTCAAGGTATGTTCAAAAGACACCCAGTAATAGGAGCTTGATGCTCGGGCCTTATATATGTTGTATGTAGATGGTGCTGCTGCCGTGGAGAACCTTCGGGCCGAACTTGCCCGAGCAAAGGAGCAAGAAAAGAAGAGTGATGTGTCTGCCGTTAAAGCGGCTGAAGAGCTAAAAGCCGAACAGGCTGCTCACTGCCAGATCAAGAGGGAAATGGCCGAGATGGCCATAAAATTGAAGGATGCTACCGATCATTGTAGATTTCTTGAAGAAGAAGATAGGGTGGCTCAGAAGGATCTCAAAAGATCACTGCCGAAGCCAAGGATACTCGCTCTGCCATGAGAGCGATGAAGGAGGAGCTGCATCAGGCCGGAGATATCACGGCTGGAAAGCCTTATATGCTGCGGATGAAGTTCGGAGACCCCAAGTATGCTCCATTAGACCGGCAGTGGAGTTCGGAAAATGCTTATCTGGATTTGGCCGCTAGTGCGGTGGACGCGACCGAACACTTCCGCAGCCGAGGTGACCATGAATTGGAGGAGCTTTTTTGGTCGCAATACCACAATCTAGAACGCCCACTGTCAGTATCCGACCGTTTGGCCGCCTGGGCGGAGCTGAACAGATTATCCGGACTCGCCACGAAGTATGTTGCGAGTTGTCTGTGGCCGGAGAAGCCGGAGCCGAAGAGTTATTTTGGCTTGGTGCAGCAGTTCCTTGGTTCGGTGTCGCATACTGATGCAATGAAGAGTTCGGCGTGCATAGAGGGCGCACAGATGGCTCTTGCCTGTGTCAAAACATACTGGGCAGATATGAAGGCCAGTATTGTTGCATCCCAGGATTCGGACGAAAGCCGAGTACCTGCCAAGCACTATCTTGAGGAAGTTCTTCCTGGCGCTCGTATAATAGAGTCGCAGTGCTCGAAGCATGTTGTGTTCAAATAGCTTATACTATTTGTAAGACGAATTGTGTTTTTATGAAAAAAAAAGCTTTTCTATACTTGTGCTTGCAAGAATCATGATGCCTCCTGTGCGGCCGTTTAATGTATATATTTGTATATAACCTGAAAGATGGCAGTCGTTGGCTTCAGCCCCCACGCATAGAATGCGGGGGTGTGCGCAAAAAGGCACCTTTTCACACTTAATCCAACGTCTTGGTCCTACAAAGGAGGTGGTGGCGCGGCGAACTTGGCCACCGGACTATAATGCTTTATCACTTTCACTTAGCCATAGGAGTTTGACAGTGGGACTACTGAATAGCCCCTAGGGGCACCGCGCTCGCCCGAATTCGGGGCGCGAGTGTGCCTGACCGGGAAGCGGCCCTTCGTTAATGCGGGGGAATCCTAAAGATTCCGAAAGTCATCGAGTGGTTGACCAGTCTCTCGCTATATCATGACAGTCAGTTTTCGGCTTTCTCTACTGAGGTTCTCACCCGGCCGAACCGAGGCACAATCACAGTAGTTCTCCTGGTGCCGCGTTAGCCGATATAATGGAACATAAGGCAGCAAAACACAGGAGCCGGGCAAACCCAAAATTTGACCAAAGACATGATTCGGAGCCGATGCATATAGGGCCAAACTCGCGACGCCGAACACTCCCTAAGGTATTCGGTCTTTATGAAGACGGTCCGAAATAGAGCCCTTGGTAAAAAAAAACCCTGGTGTCCAGGTATGTGCAAAAATTCTGGCGTGGCCACATGCCAAGACGCCAGCCTCCTCCTCGGCTATAGAGAAAACCGGCGGATGTTATCAACAAGAGACAGTAAAAAAGGTTTACGTAGGGTCTTAATCTGAAAAGAATCCTTGGAACGGGTCCCTACTGCACGTCTGCGCCTGTGTCTCTGTTGTGCCGTATCCTGGACGGGTGTAGCACGATGTTCGTCTGCGAAAGAGAGGAACTTAGCAAAAAAAATAAGCGTGCGAGAAATCTATATCGAAATAAACAAAATATACTTGAAGCAAGAGTTGGGCCGTATTGTCTCCGGGCGTGAGCACACTGAGCCCCTTGCACGAGGGTCTGCGGCTATTAAGCATGTTGACGCCGAACTCGTCGAGCCGTGTCCGGGATAGTAGGGCTGGATTTGTGGGCGGTTGTCTAGGCAGCCGCACCCCTGCCCGTACTTTGGGGGTCAATTTATGTTCCCTTGTAATGAAATGATGCCCTTTGGACCGGGCATTTTAAGTGTAAGGGATGCGTAGTGCGGTATTGCGTTAAAGCGGGCGAAAGCTTCATGTCCCAGTAGCGCTTGATAGCGACTTACGAATGGGGCGATGTGGAATGTTAGCTTTTCGCTTCGGAAGTTGTTGGGTGGTCCGAACGTGACTTCTAACGTAAGGGAACCCATACTTTGGGTATCCGAACCTGGTGTTACTCCTTGAAAGGAGGTGTTGCCAAGGTGGATTACGGCTGGGTTTACCCCGAGTTTGCGGACTGTGTCCTGATATAACAGGTTCAAGTCACTGCCGCCGTCCATAAGGGCGTTTGTAAATTGGAGTCCGTTAATGATTGGATTTAAGACCAAGGCAGTCCAGCCTGCGTTCTGGTCTCCTCTAGAGTAATCCTGATGATCGAAGGTGATTGGTTGTAACAACTAGTGGGGTTGCTCCTCTGGGGCTGGCTGTACAGCGCTTGTCGTTGTAGGTGCCGTTCTGCTCTTCCCTTTCGTCACATGAAGTAGATTTACTGTCTTGACTTCTTGTGGGAGCTTCTTTTGTTCTCCGGTGTTCTGCTCGTGGGGTGCATCTTCATCTCCGCTTGGTGTGTTGAGCCCCTTGTGTTCGGCGTTGAGCTTGCTGGACTGCTTAAGGACCCAACAATCTCTGTGGGTATGGTTTGCAGGTCTCCCCGGAGTGTTGTGGATTTGACATGTTTTGTCCAAAATTTTGTTGAGGTTGGATAGCTCGTCCCTATCGTCTTTGGGGGCAGCTTTTTCTGATTTTGCCGAGAGCTTTTGAATCCGGCGTTTACTGTCGTGCTCATCGGGCTATTGTCCTTTATTTGGCGCGGTTCTTTGTTACGGCGCGGCTTCCCGTTCCCATCTCTGGGTTCGAACGTATTCGGGTCGCTGGTGCTGCTTCTTGCCAACCAGCTATCCTCTCCTGCAAAGAAGCAGGTCATGAGGCTTGTTAACGCGGCCATTGTTCGCGGCTTTTCTTGGCCGAGGTGTCTGGCGAGCCATTCGTCTCGGACGCTATGTTTGAAAGCTGCTAGGGCCTCTGCGTCCGGACAGTCGACTATCTGATTCTTTTTGATAAGGAATCTGTTCCAGAGCTTCCAGGCTGACTCTCCGGGCTGCTGAATTATATGACTCAGATCATCTGCATCCGGGGGTCGGACATAGGTCCCTTGAAACTTTGCCCTGAAAGCATCCTCAAGCACTTCCCAACTTCCCATGGTGTTTTCGGGAAGGCTTATAAGCCAATGCCGGGCTGGCCCTTTGAGCTTAAGGGGTAAGTATTTTATGGCGTGGAGGTCGTCTCCTCTGGCCATGTGTATGTGGAGGATGTAGTCCTCGATCCAGACTCCAGGGTCTGTTGTTCCATCGTATGCTTCTATGTTCACTTGCTTGAATCCGGCTGGGAATTCATGATCCAGCACCTCATCGGTAAAACATAGGGGGTGTGTGGCGCCCCTATATTTAGGCGTTCCGCGATGTTCGGGTATTTTTTGTGTTGCATCACTCATTGGAGCTTCCTTTCTTGGCCTATAGATGGATCTGGTTGGGTCAGTTTTCTGATGCAAATTTTTGGACGGATCGCACGCCGTATTGAGTGCGGCGTCCTTTGATGTGTGAGATTGATTGTAGGGTCGTCTATACGACCTTGTGGCTTCCTTATTTTTTGACTGTGGGGGCTTTATGGCCTCTTCGTCAAATTCCGGTAGTAGTTTCCGCTTCGGATAGCTCTTTGTGTGACGACTACTGCCGTACTTGTGTGCGGTATTGAGTACTTTTCCCCATCTGATCCTGAGTGCATCTTCCGCCATCTTGAGCCTCCGCTTCTGCTTTCTCAGGCTACGTGCAGTGGCGACGAGCCTTTGGTGGAGGTTCTGATGTTCCAGCAATTTGTCTGGTGTGAGGTCGTCCGGGCTATTATCTTTCCCGGGTATTGGTTGTTCGGATTGTCCGCCCTACTTGGACGGATGCTCGACGACATGTTCATCGATGGCATGCTCTATGGCTGGGTCTTTGTGGAGGTGGGGCTTGGCCTTGCGCTTACGCCGCCGCTTTGATAGTTTTTTGGGGGAGCAATCCCTGGCCGCATCCTTTTGGTCCTCGTTATCGTTTCTGTTGTATGTGTCCACCATGCATACATCGTATGATGAGGTGGTTTTCCGGAGCCCTATAGGTGCTGGTTCTTGATCGTCTCCTTTATCGGCGTCCATACCATCGATATCTTCGGAGTCGAAATCGAGCATGTCGGTTATATCTTCGACAGTGGCTATAAAGTGGGTGGTGGGTGGGTTTCGAACTTCGTCGTCCGCATCCCAACCACGGCCGGGGTTCTTTTGACAAAGAGAGGAACTTTAGCGAATTTAGTATATCGCCAAAGGGCGAGTGCTGAAAGACGTCCGCGGCGGTAAACTCCATGATCGGAGCCCGATCAGGTTCGATCAAAAGGGGTGCAGAATATTCAAAGTCTGGAACGGAGTCCGGCACCATGGAGTTACCGGCCTTGCAAAGGACTTGGCTGGTATTTGGCTCTATCGCCGTAGAGATTGCGGCTCCTGGGGCGGCGTCCAACCGTCCCTCCCTGGCTAGCGCAGTCAGCTCCGAACTAACGGTCGGAGTGAACACCTGAGCGGCGCTCTGGTCGCTGTCCGGCGGCAGAGCTAGATCATGCCCATCGAGACAGTGCGGCGCGCCCGGTCGTGGCCCGAATCCGTCGAAGATCAAGTCCCCGCAGATGTCGGCCGTGTAGTTTAAGCTTTCAAACTTGACCTGATGGCCAGGGGCGTAGCTTTCGATCTGCTCCAGATGGCCGAACGAGTCGGCCCGCAGTGCGAAGCCGTCGAATACGAAGATCTGTCCGGGGAGAAAGATCTCATCCCGGACCGCCTCGTGATTGATGAGCGAAGAATCCATCGGGCCTAAAGGCGACGACACAGAGGAACTCTCAATGAAAGCACCAATGTCGGTGTCAAAACCGGCGGATCTCGGGTAGGGGGTCCCGAACTGTGCGTCTAGGCGGATGGTAACAGGAGACAAGGGACACGATGTTTGTACCCAGGTTCGGGCCCTCTCGATGGAGGTAAAACCCTACTCCTGCTTGATTAATATTGATGATATGGGTAGTACAAGAGTAGATCTACCACGAGATCGGAGTGGCTAAACCCTAGAAGCTAGCCTATGGTATGATTGTTGTTCGTCCTACGGACTAAAACTCTCCGGTTTATATAGACACCGGAGAGGGCTAGGGTTACACAGAGTCGGTTACAATGGGAGGAGATCTTCATATCGTATCGCCAAGCTTGCCTTCCACGCCAAGGAAAGTCCCATCCGGACACGGGACAGAGTCTTCAATCTTGTATCTTCATAGTCCGGGAGTCCGGCCAAAGGTCTTAGTCCGGCCATCCGGACACCCCCTAATCCAGTACTCCCTCAGAGGACGAGTACATTCTTCTGGAACCAGCAGCACGTCACTGTAATCAATCCACGCAAGGAGGTCGCGACAACGCCTCCATATGTGCCACGTGGCTTCATGAACTATAAGAGAGACACTATGTAGCGTGCCATTGGTATTCTAATTTACGTGTTTTGCACATACTCGAAGTACTAGTAAGGTACACATGCATTGCACGCATCAGATTTTGCAACCAAATTATGAATAAATACCACACTATAGCATGTAAGCTCTACGTCATATATGCCTGATGTAGCCCTTCTTTTAATTCTTATAGTTCATCTCATTCAAAATCAATTAGTTTTTATAAAAAAGCTAAGAACGCGGGAATAGGAAAAACATGGGATTATAGTGGAATGTCGTCTTGAATCTTACATGATTGTACGAGTGTTTGATTGTGTATAGAAATAACACAGAATTTTTTCAAAGAGGTTGGAGTGGATGGGATGTTTCCTATGAAATCTAGTGCAAATGAATCATATGGAAAAATTCCTATAGTTTACAATCCTACGAATCAAACAACCAAGATATGAAAAATTCCTAACGATTAGAATCGTCCAAAATTCCTTTGAGAATCCTTTGAATCAAAGAAGCCCTTAATCTATTTTATGATTCATGGAATTGTGCGTTGTAAAGCATAAAGTAAAAACAAATAATGGAAATTCAACTAGAAAAAAAGTTTGGGCAGTTATGATACGGAAGATTCTAGAACAAAAGAGAACCACTGTTGTTTTGAGGTTTGTGCATTATGCTTAAATTCAACCATGGAGTCTGCTAGATTGTACATGTGGCAAAATCCGGTGGGGGGCTAGAAGATGGTGCGAGGGGCCGAGTGGAGGGAGACTATGAAGGAATGCACAAGTGTGAGATCCATATTTAGAGAGAGGGGGCGAACACGTGCGCTGTTGCACGCAGTGGCGGAGCCATGAAAATTAAATGAGCTAGGGGGCCAAGCATTGCTAATCGTTTACGAGGAGGGTCAATTCATGAACTTAAACCATTTTTAGCAGCAATTGTCTAATGATCACATTCATATTAGCTTCGATACATAGTGATGTTAGGGGGGGCAGGGCCCTTACTGCCCCCTGTCTTCGCCATTGTGCACGCGTCTGAGAGATGAAGCGGAAGGCATGGATGATGAGAGGGGGATGTTGGATATATAATTAATGTGGGTGTATTATCTATATATGTTAATCCTATATAGAGAGGTATAGATTGATCGATGTGGACGTGGGAAAGAGGGTGAGACCCCACTGGATATATCGATTAATCGGTTTGTGTGGAAAACTATGAAAGACCTAGCTATACACACTCATACATAGAGGAACATCGATCGTTGCGCATGCACGCGTGAGAGATAAAGAATGCGCGATATGATGGAGAGGGGGATGTGTGTGGGTGTGTGCCTTCATGGGACACCGACCTGAAGAAAAAGATTGCATGCGTGCGATGGATAATGCCGACTGGTAGTGTGTGTGTGTGTGCATGCACGAGAGAAAGTTAGTGGTACAATTATAAAGAGAAGACTACTATGTGGGTGTAAAATAATAGGTCAAGTCATAATCAATGTAAAGTTGAATTCAAATATTTGAATAAGAGATCCTGATGTTTGAAACCCATGCATGCATGAATATATCAGAGATCTGCGCGGTGTGGTTTGGAAGCGAGCATGTTGTAATGTATACACATTGAACAAGGTCAGACTGATTTGAATTTGAGATACTGATGGCAGACATCATTTGGCCACGTCGCATCCGTGCATGGAGACACAATTCTAATTGGAGATGATGGGCGGCTTTCGCATCACATACCTATATCTATACCCCTATATATATATTTTTTATATTTTATATTTTTTTATATTGTGTGCAGGTAACTTTAACTTTGAAAGATGGTCGTTGGATTAGGCGAATCCGATGGTCCAAAGATGGCAAATTTGAGCACTACTGGTCGTTGGATATCATCTAGATTCCACCAGATTTCGCCACATGTATAATCTAGAAGACTCCATGGTTGAACTTAAGCATAATGCGCAAACATCAAAACACAAGCACTTCTTATTTGTTCTAGAATCTTCCGTATCAGAATTTCCCAAATGTTTTTCTACATGATTTGCCATTATTTGTTTTTACTTTATGTCTTACAACGCACAATTCCATGAATCTTAAAATAGATTAGCTTTCTTATAAAAACTAGATGATTTTGAATGAAATGAACTATAAGAATTAAACGAACATCTACATCATGCATATATGACTCAAAGCTTGCATGCTATAATGTGGTATTTATTCATAATTTGGTTGCCAAATCTCATGCGTGCAATGCACGTGTACCTTACTCTAGTCTAAATGGTGTTTGTGTGTGTGTTGTGCGTGTTGAGGTGCAAATTGTCTTTTTTTGGGGGTACAGGTTAAGCTTGTTCTTCCGAAATTTCAAGCCGCGCCTTGTTATGCCGAAAATTCAAGCTAGCGTCTTTGTCTATCGTGCTGCGAAACTCCTGCCTCTTCAACACGCGCCTTGTTAGCCCGAAATATTTAAGATATATCTTTGTCTCGTTGTGCTCCGAAAACTCCCTCCATATCAACCTGTGCCTTGCTATTCCGAAATTACAACGTGTGCGAAAACTCCCACCTCCTGTGAAATCCCGACACGCAAAATGCCTGTGGTACCCCTGAACCGAAAGAACTGCCTCAAATCAGTGGGGGTACTTTTGTAACTTACCCCACATTTTGGACAAGCGCGTCACTAAGCCATGGTTCCCAACTGCCATCCCATCTGCCCACACATTCATACAGCGAGGCCGCGAAAACCCGCGATGAAACCCCACACCCTGCTTCGTCCGCCACCCAGTCGGAGCCTCTTTCCCGACAACGTCGTCCACAGCAAAACCTCGACGTCCCTCATCCACCGTACCGGATAAGAATCTGTCGTCGATCTCATCGTCCCACCGGTTCAGCCACCCCATCCTCCACCTCCAAGTAGCTGCCCCGACGTTCCCCTCGTCTTTCACGCCACCTCCATTCCCACACCGTCGTCTTCAACTGCACCACCGGAAGAGCATCATCATCACCGTTTCCTCGGATGAAGTTGCTGCCTAATCGGCGCCACCAAATAGGTTGTACACTAATCGCCACATTTTCTTCTTTATTCGATCTCACGGTGCTATCGGTGCTCGGTCCTGAGCCGACACGGTGCGGCTCCATTCATGGCGGCATCACCGGCCACTTCCTCCACGGCGTCGCTCCCTCGGCGGCGATGTCCACATCAGTAGGAGTTGCTGCTGCTTTATCTCTCGCTCGCGCTGCTGCTCTGCTCTTGCTCTCGGTCCCCTGCCTGGTCTGCTCTTGCTATTCCTCTTGCTCGTGCTGCTGCTCTCGTTCTTGCTCTTGCTTGCGATGCTGCTTCGATTTAGCTACACTTCAGTC
Source organism: Triticum dicoccoides (assembly GCF_002162155.2). Taxonomy (NCBI): domain Eukaryota; kingdom Viridiplantae; phylum Streptophyta; class Magnoliopsida; order Poales; family Poaceae; genus Triticum; species Triticum dicoccoides. The sequence continues at coordinate 344,766,405 of NC_041389.1, forward strand.
GACTAAATCGACCTTTGGGTCAGTCGATTTTCAGGGGGTGGGGTGGGGGGCTCGC
>NC_041389.1:344767025-344804348 GCF_002162155.2 Triticum dicoccoides
GGATGGCCGGGGTGGCGGTGGACCTGCGGTGGGGAGTGTTTTCGGGGCGGGCGGGGCGGTGCACCGTTTGCCGCAGGTGGCGGGGGGCTGCTGTTTGGCCGGTCGTGGCTGGCGGCTCAGGGGGGTGGAGGTTGAAGATGAACTGCAGGCCCTTGATTTCGTATCCAACGGCTGCAAAATCGACTGACCAGAAATGAAAAAGTCAGTTGACCGACGTGTAGCCTCACCTTGCTAGTGCGTTCAGTTTCGACAGCAAAATTCAGTTTCGACATCAAAATTCAGTTTCGACAGTTAAGTTCAGTTTCGACAGTTAAGTTCAGTTTCAACAGTTAAATTCAGTTTCGATAGTTATGTTCAGAGATGAGCGGCTAATGTATTTTACATCTAGCACTTTGTGGTTATGTATTTTACGTCATGTATTGCAGATGCTATTAGAATTCCACTCAGGTTAACGTTGTTCATTGTCTCTCTTGTCCTGCTTCAGCCTCGGCGTCGTACAACTCACCGGAGATGATCCAACGACGAAACCCTCCATCACAGCGGAGCAGTACCTCGGGCTCCATCTCCAGACGCCTAAGATCTTCTTCCGCTCCTTCGACAGCCAAGTCAGCCGGAGCATCCTCACCGGCCAACCCAATCACGCTGAGATCGACATGGCTTCGCTAAAGAGGTTGTACACTTGTTGCATCTCTTTTTTACTCTACATGTTATATATATTGTCCACTGAGCACTCGTAGTAACGGGAAATACGATTATTTTATCCTACTACACGACAAGCAGTGAGGTACCAGGCAACTTAGCTATCCGTGATGGACTCTCTTGAACGACATCATTATTTATCTTTGTGCGTTTGAGCTGTGCATTTGTCGATGGGCCTGGGAGTTGAGCTAGTATGGCAGTGGCTTGGGTCCAAAGTAATAGAAGTAGCACAAAAACATTTTTCTAGTGTAGGATTTTCCTTGCTCAAGCCTGCCTACTAGAATTGCCAGTGCTTGAAAGGAAAAGTGAATGAAAAACATCGGAATTGGAAAGTTTCCTATGGTACTACTTTTCATGAATTTGGTGCAAAGTAATGGAGCAAAGGAAAACTGTAGGATTTGTTCCTTTAGTGTCTCCTTGGAAGAAAACCCGTAGGAATTCTAATTTCGACTTCTCCTCCTTTTCATATTCCTATTCATCAAGCACAAACTGAGAGATAGTAGCATAATAGCATTATAACCGTACATTTTCTTGTGGTTTGACTTAATCTCACCATGCTTTTTTGCATCTTGTGATCTTCCAATTGTTGTGAATCAAACACCCAGATTGGCAGAAATCCTGTGTTTTTAAATTCTCTATTTTGCACGTGCATTCCTATCCTATTCATGTCTATTTCCTATCCCTGCATTGTTAGAATCCTCAAATTCAAACAAGCCCTTACTCAATTACTTCTATTACAGATATGTTTCAAAGAAAACCTTGTGTGGTTTGTCCTGCTCCTGCGGCGTTGTGTTCCACCCCAGCTCAGCTGCTCCAACAACGGAAGGGTTCACCACAGCAGGGATCCGCTCTCCAGACTGTCTTTCGCCGCCTCAGATCTTCTTTCCCGCCACCGGCAGCCACGACAACTGCATTACCATCATCAACTGAGCAGATGACCTTGAGGACTACACGGGTCCGCAAGAGAGGTCTCACTCTTCCGTGTCTGCTTACGTTATGCATCACTTAATATGATGACATGCTACATTATTGTCGTGTTCACCTATTAGACTCTGAGTCAGGTCCAAACTAATGCTGAAACTTGAGTTTTTAAATGGTTGTGGGGTACATATTGGGGCACCAATCAGTACTATCTGTCTACTATCTGGTTAATCTCCGGTGTCTACTATGAGTTTCATGTTGGGTGCAAACAAACATTAAAGGAGCCACTATCTGTATTTTTTAACTAAAGCTATTATCTGCCTGCTATCATTGGTTTTGGGTCTATCCACAGTTTGCTACCATCACTCAGGATTTGTGCATGCACTCCTTACATAATCTCACTATGTTTTATTCCTATGCATGCCAGTTATTGTACACAATGGAAATGATCATGTAGAGCAAAAGAGACGAGCCTTGCGTGGCAATAAAATTTCATGCAGACATCATTCCATGGTGGGCGCAAAGGCAGCCCCCCTCCACCCATTTCGGATCGTAATCAAGAGGAAGATAACTGTTCTGAGGGGGATTCAGAAGGAGAAGACCACTCCTATTTACCCCATGAGGTCTTCGCTCTAACTTGGCATGCTGATGCTGGTAATATCATGCATATGGTGCCTTGCATTGCTTACTGTATACATTAAAGATGTCATCTGCTTAGTTTAGACATGCTTTGTGTCAATGCCATCTGTTTAGTTTCTTTATCGTATATGTGAATCATGCAATGCCATCTTGTCTAGCCAGGCATCATATATGTGAATTTTGCAATGCCACCCTGGTTAGCCAGTCATCTTATATGTGAATTATATCATGCCATCATTTTTTTATTACGTGTTAAATTTGTCAACAATTTTAGTACATTCAATTACTCTTCCTGTGCATCAGCCATTCGACACGGTCATGGAAAAATCTGGAGTGGAAACAAGGTCTTCAGAGCAGACAATGCTATCTGACGAAGCGCATGTCTTGCTAGTTACCGATAGCTCCTCAGAGGAGGATTCATAGACAAATGACCAGTCATATTTCCCCACCGAGGTGCATGCACTAACTTGGCAGGGTTATGTTGCTCATATCCTATGTATGGTATCTTGCATTGCTATGTCATTTGCTTAGTTTAGACATGCTTTGTGTGAATGCCACCTGTTTAGTGTCTAATTACCATATATGTGAATTATGCAATGACATCTTGTTGCAAGACATTATATATGTGAATTATGCAATGTTATCTTTTTGCAAGGCATTATGTATGTGAATTATGCAATGCCATGCTGTTTAGGCAAGCGTCATATATGTGAATTATATCATGACATCCTTTTTTTGTATTTCTCATTGCTTTTGTCGATAATGTTTGTATATTCAACTGCTCTTCCTGTGCATCAGCCATTTGAATTGGTGATGGAGAAATCTGGAGTTAAAACAAGGTCTTGAGAGCAGACAATGCTACCTGCTGAAGCAGATATCTTGCTGGTTATAGATAGCTCTTCAGAGGAGGATTCAGAGGCAGATGACCAGTCCTATTATCCCCCTGAGGTGTATGCTCAAACTTGGCAGGGTTATATTACTCATATAATGCATATGTTGTATTGCAATCCTTAGTTTTTACATCATATACACAATATTGAATGCCATCTCCTTAGTTGACACATAATATATGTGATTGCCCTCTGCTCACTTCCTTAGTATATAAATCATATATTTGAATTATGTCATGCCATGATGTTTACATAGACAGCATGTATCTGAATTATGGCATGCCAACACATTTTCTAAAGACATAACATAGTTATATCATCTCATCCTATTTACGTAGTCATCATATTTTAAATTATGTCATTCTATCCATGAATTATATCATGCCATCTTGTTTCCATCGACGGCATGTTTGTGATTTATGGCATGCCAACCACTTTAATAGACACATCCTATAGTTATATCATGTCATCCTGTTTACATAGTCATCATATTTTGAAGTATGTCATTCTATCCTGTTTAGTTAGCCATCATACATGTGAAATTGTGTCATGCTATCATGTTTAATTAGCCATCATATATGTGAAATTATGTCCTACTATTCGGTTTGCTTAGACAACATAAATGTGAATTATTTCATGCCCTGTTTTCTTCCCTACAATCCATTGCATCTGTCTATCTTACAATGTCTGTACATTCAATTACTTTTCTTGTTTATCAGCCATTTCAATTGGAGGGAGTGATGGCAGTATCTGTGGGAGTAAAAACACGGTCTTCAGAAAAGATCGTGCTACCTGTCGATGCAGATAGAACCACGGTTGTACTTGCCCAAGAACCAGCCCCACCACACATAACCCACACTCATGCAGATTGTACCCCTACCCAGTTGGACAGAGAACCAGCTACACCCCTTCCAACCCCAACCCCAGCAGATAGACACCCAGTTCTAGTTGACACAGCACCATCTCCACCACAGAGCACCCAAACAGGAGCAGTTAGTAAGGCAACTACAGTGCCCAAATCACGAGGACCACCATTCCGAACCCGAAGTCAACGCTTAAAGTAGAAGAAGAATTGTTCTCAGGTCAGGTTCCGTAGCTATGGTTCATACTACTTTGCTCTTGCATCACTGCATTTACTGATACCAACTAATTAGAAATTTGAAGGATGCAATTGAAACTCCAATGGCGCAACAGGTATGTTTTAAACATGTTTCTTCAATGTGTTTGGCTGTTTGCTGTTGTAACTTGCTCTATGTTGATTTCAGTTTCAATTGAATAAACAGTTATGTTCTCATTCCATGCACATTACAAGTGTTGTTATTGCTGTGTAGTTTCCCACACTTATATATTTGTCTATGCTGCTTTGTCTTAAATAGATATGATTTGAACTGTATCTATCTTGATTTGGCAACATAAACTAGAATGATATAGACCATATAGTGACCATACTACATAGATATATGTTTGTTTCATGTTGTTATCCTGTCCACCTTACTACTGAACTGGTTTACCAAAATGAGTTTCATATACTACATTGTAAACCTGAGATGTGTTTGTTTGTTTCTCTTTTGGAACCCAGATAAAATATTGGAGAAGAGTACCCTGTTATGCAATGGTAAAGGAAGTAATGCAGATAAGATTCAAGATAGTGAGACATCCCTGTTGGTCTCCAAGAAAGCTGATAAAAACTATATTGAAGACACTGAGACAACCCCAAAGTCCTGTCTTGCTGTAGTGTTCGAGTTACTGGCTACCACTGCTGGCACCGGCTCTTCGAACTCGTTGCCTGAATCAGTTCGGCTTCTTGAGTCTCAACTTCAAGTTGAAAGACATCGATCAGATGTTATGCGACAGGAAGCCGAAGGACTGAGGAAGTCCCTGCAGAATTCAGGTGCATACTTTCTGGTGCAACAGCAAGCGCTGGAGGACTTAAGCGCCAAACAAGAGAAAGTTAATAAGCTTGCTAAGCATCTTGCTAGCATTATGGGTACCCAGGATATTGTTCCTTGAGCTCTTCTGAAGTGGTTTCAGTTCTGGACTTGTTTTGCTGCGGCATTTATATGCTGCTGTGTTCCCTATGTTTGCACTGGTGGCGAACTTTGATGCCTAGTGGATGTAATATGTTTAATAGCCGTGATAGCCTAGTGTAAGTTGCTTGCTTATTTATTTCCTTGTTGTCTTGTTTATTTGTTTGCTTGTAGTCAGTGCAGTTCTTTTTATGCGGTTTCCTAGTGGCTGCAATAACCTATTTTTTAAAACTCGGCCACAATAACCATGGGCTAATATTTACTGTAGTGACACTGGGCCACCTAAGGGCCGTAGAAACAGTGGGCCTTCTATGGGCCATTTAAACAGTGGGCCTTCTACGGGCCATAGAAACAGTGGGCCTTCTACGGGCCGTAGAAATAGTGGGCCTTCTACGGGTCGTAGAAACAATGGGCCTTATACAGGTCGTATGATCGATTGGCCAAACATGGGCCAAACAGACCGCATTCTAGCCGTAAATGGGCTAGAGTTGGAATCGTCCATTCATGGGCCGACCATAACGGGTGCTACGTCTTGAGCTTGCGTTGGTTTTCCTTGAAGAGGAAAGGGTGATGCAACAATAGTAGCGTAAGTATTTCCCTCAGTTTTTTAGAACCAAGGTATCAATCCATTAGGAGGCTCCTCAAAAGTCCCACGCACCTAGACAAACAAACAAAGAACTCGCAACCAATGCAATAAAGGGGTTGTCAATCCCTTCACGGCCACTTGCGAAAGTGAGATCTAATAGAGATAGTAAGATAAGATAAATATATTTTTGGTATTTTATAATATAGATGCAAAAAGTAAAGATGCAAATAAAAGCAGATTGGTAGCAAATATGATAAGAGATAGACCCGGCGGCCATAGGTTTCACTAGTGGCTTCTCTCAAGATAGCATAAGTATTACGGTGGGTGAACAAATTACTGTCGAGCAATTGATAGAAAAGCGAATAATTATGATATTATCTAGGCATGATCATGTATATAGGCATCACGTCTGCAACAAGTAGACCGACTCCTGCCTACATCTACTACTATTTCTCCACACATCGACCGACTCCAGCCTGCATCTAGAGTATTAAGTTCATAAGAACAGAGTAATGCTTTAAGCAAGATGACATGATGTAGAGGGATAAACTCAAGCAATATGATATAAACCCCATCTTGTTATCCTCGATGGCAACAATACAATACGTGCCTTGCAACCCTTTCTGTCACTGGGTAAGGACACCGCAAGATTGAACCCAAAGCTAAGCACTTCTCCCATGGCAAGAAAGATCAATCTAGTAGGCCAAACCAAACTAATAATTCGAAGAGACTTGCAAAGATAACTCAATCATACATAAAAGAATTCAAAGAAGATTCAAATATTATTCATAGATAAACTTGATTTATAAACCCACAATTCATCGGATCTCGACAAACACACTACCAAAAGAGTTTACATCGAATAGATATCCGCAAGACAGGGGGAGAACATTGTATTGAGATCCAAAAACAGAGAAGAAGCCATCTAGCTAATAATTATGGACCCGTAGGTCTATGGTAAACTACTCACAACTCATCGTAGGGGCAAGGATGTTGATGTAGAAGCCCTCCATGGTCGATTCCTCCTCCGGCAGAAAGCCGGCAAAGGCTCCGAGATGGGATCTTGTGGATACAGAAGGTTACGGTGGTGGAAATTGTGTCTTGTTGGCTCCCTAGATGTTTTTGGGGTACGTAGGCTTATATAGGAGGAAGAAGTACGTCGGTGGATGCCCGATGGGCCCACGAGACAGGGGGCGCGCCCTATAGGGGGGGGGGCTCCTATCTCATGGAGGCATCGGCTGCTTCTTGACTTGCACTCCAAGTCCTCTGGATCACGTTTGTTCCAAAAATCACGCTCCTGATGGTTACATTCTGTTTGGACTCCGTTTGATATTCCTTTTCTTCGAAATACTGAAATAGGCAAAAAAACAGCAATGCGGGCTGGGCCTCCGGTTAGTAGGTTAGTCCCAAAAATGATATAAATGTGTAAAATAAAGCCCATAAACATCCAAAAGGGGTAATATAATAGCATGGAACAATTAAAAATTATACATACGTTGGAGACGTATCAAGCATCCCCAAGCTTAATTCCTGCTCGTCCTCGAGTAGGTAAATGATAAAAATGAAATTTTTGATGTGGAATGCTACCTAGCATAATTCTCAATGTAAATTTCTTTATTGTGGCATGAATTTTCAGATCCAAATGATACAAAATAAAAGTTCATATTAACATGAAAATGGAGATACTTCAAGCATACTAATTAAAGTAATCATGTCTTCTCAAAATAACATGGCCAAAGAAAGTTATCCCTACAAAATCATATAGTTTGGCTGTTGCTCTATCTTCATCACACAAAGTATTTAATCATGCACAACCCCGATGACAAGCCAAGCAATTGTTTCATACTTTAATAATCTCAAACTCTTTCAACTTTCATGCAATACATGAGCGTGAGCCATGGACATAGCACTATATGTGGAATAGAATGGTGGTTATGGAGAAGACAAAAAAAAGGAGAAGATAGTCTCACATCAACTAGGCGTATCAACGGGCTATGGAGATGCCCATTAATAGATATCAATGTGAGTGAGTAGGGATTGCCATGCAACGGATGCACTAGAGCCATAAATTTATGAAAGCTCAACAAAAGAAACTAAGTGGGTGTGCATCCAACTTGCTTTCTCACGAAGACCTAGGGCCTTTTGAGGAAGCCCATCATTGGAATATACAAGCCAAGTTCTATAATGAAAAATTCCCACTAGTATATGAAAGTGACAACATATGAGACTCTCTATCATGAAGATCATGGTGCTATTTTGAAGCACAAGTGTGGAAAAGGAGATAGTAGCATTGTCCCTTCTCTCTTTTTCTATCATTTCAATTTTTTTCTCTTTTTTCTCTTTTTTTCCTTTGGCCTTCTTTTTTTTCTTTTTGGCCTTTCTCTTTTTTCCTTCTTTTTTTCCCTTTTTTCTTTTGTAAAGTCTGAAGTCTCATCCCGACTTGTGGGGGAATCATAGTCGTCATCATCCTTTCCTCACTGGGACAATGCTCTAATAATGAAGATCATCACACTTTTATGGATTTACAACTCAAGAGTTACAACTCAAAGGTAGAACAAGATATGACTCTATATGAATGCCTCCGGCGGTGTACCGGGATATGCCATGAATCAAGAGCGACATGTATGAAAATTATGAAGGTGGCCTTGCCACAAATACAATGTCAACTACATGATCATGCAAAAAGCAATATGACAAAAGTAATGCGTGTCATTTGAACGGAACGATGGAAAGTTGCGTGGTAATATATCTCGGAATGGCTATGGAAATGCCATAATAGGTAGGTATGGTGGTTGTTTTGAGGAAGGTATATGGTGGGTGTATGGTACCGGCGAAAGTTGCGCGGCACAAGAGAGGCTTGCAATGGTGGATGGGTGAGGTGCGTATAATCCATGGACTCAACATTAGTCAAAAGAAGTCATGTACTTGTTGCAAAAATCAGAAGTCATCAAAAACCAAAGCACTACGTGCATGCTCCTAGGGGGATAGATTGGTAGGAAAAGACCATCTCTCGTCCCCGACCGCCACTCATAAGGAAGACAATCAATAAATAAAATTATGCTCCAACTTCATCACAAAGCGGTTCACCATACGTGCATGCTACAGGAATCACAACCCTTAACACAAGTATTTTTCATAATCAGCTCAACTAGCATGACTCTAATATCACTACCTCCATATCTCAAAACAATTATCAAGCATCATATTCATCATAGCATCCAATTCTTTTCTATGATAGTTTTTATTATACCCAACTTGGATGCTCATCATTCTAGGACCAACTTTGTAACCATAGCAGATACCATGCTGTTCTAAAAGACTCTTAAAAAGATATGAGTGAAGCATGAGAGACTAGCAATTTCTCCAAAATTAAGACACCACCGTGCTCTAAAAGATATAAGTGAAGCACTAGAGCAAAAACTATCAAGCTCAAAAGATATAAGTGAAGCACATAGAGTATTCTAGCAAATTCTAATCAAGTAGGCTTCTCCCAAAAGGTGTGTACAGCAAACATGATTGTGGTAGACTAAAAAGCAAAGACTAATATAATACACAACGCTCCAAGCAAAACACATATCATGTGGCGAATAAAAGTATAGCTCCAATTAAAGTTACCAATGAACGAAGACGAAAGGGGGGATGCCTTCCCGGGGCATCCCCGAGCTTAGGCTTTTGTCTATCCTTGAATATCTTGGGGTTCCTTGGGCATCCCCAAGCTTAGGCTCTTGCCACTCCTTATTCCATAGTCCATAAAAGCTTTACCCAAAACTTGAAAACTTCACAACACAAAACTCAACAGGAAATCTTATAAGCTCCATTAGTGAAAGAAAAGAAAACCACCACATAAGATACTGTAATGAAATCATTCTTTATTTATTTTGGTGTTAAACCTACTGTATTCCAACTTCTCTATGGTTTATAAACTATTTTACTAGCCATAGATGCATCAAAATAAGCAAACAACACACGAAAAACATAATCTGTCAAAAACAGAATAGTCTGTAGCAATCTGTAACTAACACAAACTTATAGAACTCTAAAAATCGTACCAAAATAGGAAGTCCTGGAACATTTTTTTGTTGATCAGAAGCAAAAAGAATAAACGCAAAATCACGTTTCTGTGATTTAACAAAACTAAATTCGTGCGTGCAAAGTTTCTGTTTTTCAGCAGAATCAAATCAACTAGCATCATAGGTTATCCTATAGGTTCTACTTGGCCCAAACACTAAATAAAATATAAAAACACATCTAAACAGAAGGTAGATGCAATATTTATTAAATAACAACAAGGAAAAATATTGGGTTGTCTCCCAACAAGCTCTTTTCTTTAAAGCCTTTTTTAGCTAGGCATTGAGATTTCAATGATGCTCACATGAAAGACAAGAATTGAAGCACAAAGAGAGCATCATAAAACATGTGACAAACACACTTAAGTCTAACATACTTCCTATGCATAGGCATTTTATAAGCAAACAAATTATCAAGGCGAGCAAAAACTAGCATATGCTAGGAAGAACAAAGAGATGATAGCAATCTCAACATGAAGAGAGGTAATTTAGTAACATGAAAACTTCTACAACCATAATTTCCTTTCTCATAAAAATTACATGTAGGATCTTAAGCAAATTCAACAAAATAGCTATCACATAACATATTCTCAACACGATCCACATGCATGTAAAGTTGACATCTTCCAAAATAGTGGGATTATCATTAACTAAAGTCGTGACCTCTCCAAACCCAGTTTTATCAAAAATATCATAAGATTGAACATTCTCCAAATATGTGGGACTAAAGTTGACAATCTTCCAAACCCACTTTCAATATTATTGCAAACACTATTATCAATCTCATATTCATCATGGGGCTTAAATAAATTTTCAAAATCATAAAAAGAATCACCCCAATCATGATCATTGCAACAAGTAGTAGACATAGCAAAACTAGCATCCCCATGCTTAGGGTTTTGCATATTATTAGCATAATTGACATTAAGAGAATTTATTGTAAAATCATTGCAATCATGCTTCTTATTCAAAGATCTATCATGAATCACTTCATAAAGTATTTCATCACAATTTTCAGATTCATTGGTTTCAAGCAAAATTTCATAAAGATAATCTAGTGCACAAAACTCACTAGCAATAGGTTCAACATAAATGGATCTCTTAAAGAGATTAGCAAGCGGATGAGGATCCGTAGATCTTAGGTTCTCTGTTTAGCAATAAATAAGCATCTAATCCAACCAAATGAGCAAACAAAAGGGCAAGCAAAAGAGAGAAGAGAAGATTGGGAAAGAGAGGGCGAATAAAACGGCAAGGGTGAAGTGGGGGAGGGGAAAACGAGAGGCAAATGGCAAATAATGTAAATGTGAGGGAGATGGTTTTGTGATGGGTACTTGGTATGTCTTGACTTGAGCGAAGACCTCCCCGGCAACGGTGCCAGAAATCCTTCTTGCTACGTCTTGAGCTTGCGTTGGTTTTCCTTGAAGAGGAAAGGGTGATGCAACAATAGTAGCGTAAGTATTTCCCTCAGTTTTTGAGAACCAAGGTAACAATCCAGTAGGAGGCTCCTCAAAAGTCCCACGCACCTTGACAAACAAACAAAGAACTCGCAACCAACGCAATAAAGGGGTTGTCAATCCCTTCACGGCCACTTGCGAAAGTGAGATCTAATAAATATAGTAAGATAAGATAAATATATTTTTGGTATTTTATAATATAGATGAAAAAAGTAAAGATGCAAATAAAAGTAGATTGGAAGCAAATATGATAAGAGATAGACCCGGGTGGGTGAACAAATTACTGTCGAGCAATTGATAGAAAAGCGAATAATTATGAGATTATCTAGGTAAGATCATGTATATAGGCATCACGTCCGCAACAAGTAGACCGACTCCTGCCTGCATCTACTACTATTACTCCACACATCAACCGACTCCTGCCTGCATCTAGAGTATTAAGTTCATAAGAACAGAGTAACGCTTTAAGCAAGATGACATGATGTAGAGGGATAAACTCAAGCAATATGATATAAGCCCCATCTTGTTATCCTCGATGGCAACAATACAATACATGCCTTGCAACCCTTTCTGTCACTGGGTAAGGACACCGCAAGATTGAACCCAAAGCTAACTGACGGTGCCCTGGATTAGGGGGTACTCACCACGTCGTCTCCCGATCAGTTGGATTGGGCCGAGGATCCCCATGGCCGTATACTCATGGGCCAGTCCGGACAGTTGCCGCATACAAGGAAGATTCCACAAGACTTGGCAATCAAGACAATGACTCCTCCCCCACCGGCGTATTCGGCTAGGACTCTTGTTATCCTAGGCCTCTAGTGCATTATATAAACCGAGGCCAGACTAGTCGATAGACATATATAACAATCATACCATAGGCTAGCTTCTAGGGTTTAGCCTCTCTAATCTCGTGGTAGATCAACTCTTGTACTACCAATATTATCAATATTAATCAAGCAGGAGTAGGGTTTTACCTCCACCGAGAGGGCCCGAACCTGGGTAAAAACATCGTGTCCCTTGTCTCCTGTTACCATCTGCCTAGACGCACAGTTCGGGACCCCCTACCCGAGATCTGCCGGTTTTGACACCGACATTGGTGCTTTCATTGAGAGTTCTATTGTGTGTTCAGGAAAAGGTCGATGGCTCACCTGCAGATCAACTGCGACTTCGGCATCTTCGTCACCAGCTCGACTGGTCCCCTTGGTTCGACCAAGGACCGCGCCCTACCTCCGATCATCATGTTCGGATGAGGGCCTTCATCAACATCAACTCCGATCTCTATCAAGATTATGGAGGAATCATCCAAGGAGCCCGGGGGCTCAACGTCAACATTGCCCTTGGGCGACCGTGCTGTTTCTCTGGACAGCGAACTTGTATCCGCCGTCATCGCCTCCTCGAGCGTCGGTTCAACGATTGCTTCGGTGGAATAGTGCGGAATTGAGTCTACAACAACCCTGGAAAATTTCGTCGAGTTCCGATGGAGGAATCTCTGGCAATCCACGATATACCGGAGCCCTGTCAAATCTGGACGAGAATCTAGACGAGTTTAGGGCGTGGTGTCCAGCTTCTAGCTTGGGTGTCCTTTTGAAGATCCAACTGTTGATCGGCTGCGGAATTCCTATATCTACCACCCCTCCAAATTTCAGCTTGATCCGACCGTCCAAACTCCATGAACCTTCCGATTAGTGCATCACTTTTCGGATCTGTTTTCTGCACGAAAACGAATCCAACCCGAGTTCGTCTTTTTTATGAATGGGATTTCGGACATCCTTTTTGAAGGAAGTTTTGTATGGGGTATTGTGTTTTGTTTCCGAACACATCCCACTAACTTTACAATCTTTTGAACATGATCTTCAATATCATGCTGGTGTCAAACCAGTCCGGCAATATTGCTCCACGGCTGCCGACCTGCACTAGACACGTCGTTACTTTGTTGAGCCGCGCTCAACTTCTTCGGATCATCATCTCGGCAAGCCGAACAAGAGTCCGACATCAAGAAGGATAAATCATCACCAACATTGCCGCCCCACGGATTACACGGAGCGGGCACACCTGCATCGCTGCATGATCACTTCATCAAGCCGGCATCGACCACGTCACGACCTACATCGGCAGGGCCGCACTATTTCTTTTTTAAGCTGGTGTCCATCACACCGACCTACTTCGACTCATCGGCTGACACCGAGGCTTCATCACGTTAGCTGGACTAGGGGCTTCATCATCTCTTCATCAACCTACTATGGAGACTTCGGCGTTGCTGGCCGACCAACTCCGTCACGTTAGCTGGACCGAGGGCTTTGCCTCGGCAAGCCAACCTTTGCCAGCATCGCCATGCCGTTACTTTATCACCCATCAGGCGATAGGTGTGCGGATCGAGTCCCAATTTTGGGAATCACCTTTCTTCGGATTGCTACAACAAATAAGCCAGGTGCTATTAATCCTAGTATTTTTTGTTGTTTGGGTTCATTTTTTCCAACGAATTATTACTCTGCTTTGTCCATCGTATGTACGCAGGTCTATCAAATGGTGGTCGCATTAACGATGGTTGCATGGTGGTTCGGTCAGTTTCCATACATAGTCCGGCGAACGCCGCATCCGGAACTCGAACCGACCTGTGAATTCAGGCCTTGCCATGCCTTTACCGCATCACGCCGCCGCCCTGCATCAACATTGACTTCGGCGCCAGGCCATATTTCTTTTATTACTCACTTTTCATAATTATTTGTTATGCAATGATTTTTTTTATTATTATTACTATTATCCCCGGTTTGCACTATTTTTTGTGCACCGGAAAATGATCCAGCCGGACTATATCCTTTGGCGTCACCTTGGCTGGACGGGGGGCTTCGTCAACACTTCATTACCCCATGCTGGGGACTTCGGCATCACCCTGCCATCCTGCATTGACCGTGCTATGTCACCACTTCGGAGTGCCGAGTTCTTTGCTCCGCCACCTCGGGACCGGCTTGGGGGATGGAACCTTGTCCTGCATCAAGATCGGACCGCGTCATCAATACCGAACACATTAACCAGCTAAGTTGCCTTCATGCTCAAAGTTTTAAATTTTTAACTTGTGTTCGGCTTGACCAAGCATTATACTTTTTTGAAAAAAAGATTGCTTGTAAAAATTCCTTTGTCCAAACTTTGTTTGTGACGCACAAATTCAAATACCTCGTTTACTTGGGGGCTTCCTTCATGAAGCTTTTTCCTCTTGCATATGATTATACTTGTACGGCTTCGTTCCTTGTTGGTGTCTTACGCCACAATATGCACCATATTGACTTAAGCGATCTGCAAGCTGGGTTGCCTGGCTCCTGTGCTTACCCCTATGTTCCCGATTGTTTGGCTAGGGAGTAAAGGGAGCACCTCTGCGATTGTCACGATCGGGTCACCCGAGCAGGTCCTCAGACTGGGTGAAGCCGAAAGCTAGCGCTCTTATTATTTTCAATCATGGTCGGCACACAACGGAACTCATGAGTACAAAAAATCTATTGCACAAAGTCTCATAGTAATAATGAGCACCGAAGAAAGGTATCGGTGGGGGTACTATTTTCTTCGAAGATGCTTCTTACACTTTGTTAGTAATATAACATAAGTTCCCTGAGCGTGCTTTGTCTATTACAGCCTTATGGCCTGATTGCCTGGTTATTGGAAACACCGTCGATATTCTCGATAGATGGAGTACATAACACTTTTCGGTCCTTGACCAAAGAGCGAGAAGCCGACGGTCGGTTAAGACGCGTTTAAAGTTTGGTTGAACATAGATATGATACAAGTACTTCGGTACATACAATCATTCTTTTACCCAAGTCACTTGGGGGATCTTATGTTTATTTGAGCCGTTTTATAATAAGTGTTTTTCTTCTTAGTCGTTGCAAACTTTTTATTATTATTTATCACTCCTTTTTTCGACACAAGTGTGCGGTCACTAGCCGGGGAGCCTAATATATCTCTCAAAGCCACTAGAGTTTAGTTTGCTAAACTGGCCTAATAAGAAGTACTCCGCCTTCGGGATAGGAGGTTGAAGCCGTAGGCTGACCCGCTTGAAGTTTTGAGATAGGATGTGTCATGTTAAAGCACGGCAGAAGCACCTTTTTTTTCTTCTGAAGTCCAATTTTCGGATTGGCACCGAACACTTGATCTAGTTCGGACATTAACCTTTTGAATAAGTTTTTTTGGCTTTTTGAGCCCATGACACTTTTAAACTATTTGTGTGTTTTCAGCACAAGTCTCGCAGTGCAACGCCGGACACCTTTAGAGATTCGGCAAAAATATTCTCAGATATTGCTCTACATGCATCTGTTTCGAATTGTGTCTTCGGTCAATAGTTGGGTTGCCCGGCTCCTGCGCTTGCCTCCTACGTTCCGCTTTTTCGGCTAGGTGTGCAAAGGGAGGACCACTGCGATTGTGCTTCCAGCTCACATTGTTAAGCACCTCAGTGGAGAAAGCCAAAAACTGACTGTCACAATAAGCGAAAACTGGTCAGCGATCCGATGATGGTGTTAAATGACGGGCCATTCATAACAATGGCCGAAGTATTTACGGCTTGACCTCGACTGTCGCTGAACACTACCGGGGGCTATTAACTGGCCTCCCAAACTAAATCCTCGATATTTTGCTCTTACATTGGAGCTGAGGTTTCATGATCATGCTTAGCATGACAACCCAAAGAAAGGAACCGATAGCGGGACTATTTTCTTTGGAAGACATTTCTTCTGTTAAACAGTAATATAACATATCTCTCCGTGCACCTTTGTTTATAAAACCGTACGGCCATATTGCCTTGTTTGTTGTAAATCTTTGCCCTCATAAAGGCTTTATAAAGTAGGACAAACACTCCTCGGCTATTGGCCGAGGAGGTGGAAGTTGATGGTCGGTCAACAAACTTTTGTACAATACGGATCCGAGCATTAATAACGTAATGTACTTGGATACATAGAGTCATTACACATAATTTGTGATTTTACTATGGATATCGATCCTTAATTCGGCCTCCCGTGCCCTCATTAAGGCTCGGGGGTTACTGGGCTTCGGGCTAATTATTTAAAAATATTAAAGGGGCACATCGATCCCCTGATCTGGTGTTGCCACCCGACCAGTGTCTCGGGGGCTACTGCATTGCTTGTTCTATGCAGAAAATTTTAAGTGCAATACAGTTTCCGAGGAGATTTTGATCCTCGGGTTGGTCGGCCGCACCCAACCCGAGTCTCGAGGACTGAGCACGCCGCTTTTTGTGTCCCGAAGTATTCTGCCGAGCTAGGACTTGATCCTTAGGCCGATCTTGCAAATCAACCTGAGTCTCAGCAGGTACGGGGATCAGCGGTCTTATGTCATCCTTCATGGGCATCTCGGGTTTTAGAGCGATACCCACCTTGAGGGCTACTGGCTATGTACCTCAGCAGAGAATAAATTGCACCAATCAAAAATATTGACAAAAATTGGCCCACATTCGGGGTGGTGCACCACCTTGGAAGCAGCCCGGCATAAAGCTCGGGCGCTAGTGGCTGGCTCCATAGAGGGCATTTCCGGTGTTAAGCTCGGCAAAACTCCTTCAAACTTCTTTGAACCAAGATGATTTACGACACCTCGGATATAGTCCGGCATTGGAGCTCGGATACATAGTCCGGCGTTGGAGCTCGGATACAGTCTGGCATTGAAGCTCGGATACAGTCCGGCGTTGGAGCTCGGATACATAGTCCGGCGTTAGAGCTGGGAGGCAGTCCGGCATTGGTGCTCAGCTGCAAAAGATACCTCGAATGTAGTCCGGCGTTGGAGCTCGGACGCAAGAGGACGTTGCCGCCCGGGAACAACTTCAAACCCGAGGTGTGGCATAAAAATAACAAGGCATTGATAAAGGCCGGAAACTTAAAGGGGCTCCTCGGATACCCAACATATAAACTTGTCGAATGCATTTCGGCGATCCTCAAGATCGAAGATGAGAAGATTTGTTGAACCAGTTTTCAAGACCGACGACCGAAGATGAAGGACAGTTCGGAAGAATCGAGGAGCATCCCCAACTTGAAGACCGGTTCAGGGGCCTACTAACGATGTCCTGGACTAGGGGGTACTCACCACGTCGTCTCCCGATCAGTTGGATTGGGCCGAGGATCCCCATGGCCGTATACTCATGGGCCAGTCCGGACAGTTGCCGCATACAAGGAAGATTCCACAAGACTTGGCGATCAAGACAAGGACTCCTCCCCCACCGGCGTATTCGGCTAGGACTCTTGTTATCCTAGGCCCCTAGTGCATTATATAAACCGAGGCCAGTCTAGTCGATAGACATATACAACAATCATACCATAGGCTAGCTTCTAGGGTTTAGCCTCTCTGATCTCGTGGTAGATCAACTCTTGTACTACCCATATCATCAATATTAATCAAGCAGGAGTAGGGTTTTACCTCCACCGAGAGGGCCCGAACCTGGGTAAAAACATCGTGTCCCTTGTCTCCTGTTACCATCCGCCTAGACGCATAGTTCGGGACCCCCTACCCAAGATCCGCCGGTTTTGACACCGACACTAAGCACTTCTCCCATGGCAAGAAAGATCAATCTAGTAGGCCAAACCAAAGTGATAATTCGAAGAGACTTGCAAAGATAACTCAATCATACATAAAAGAATTCAGAGAAGATTCAAATATTATTCATAGATAAACTTGATCATAAACCCACAATTCATCGGATCTTGACAAACACACCGCAAAAAGAGTTTACATCGAATAGATATCCACAAGATAGGGGTAGAACATTGTATTGAGATCCAAAAAGAGAGAAGAAGCCATCTAGCTAATAACTATGGACCCGTAGGTCTGTGGTAAACTACTCACAACTCATCGAAGGGGCAAGGATGTTGATGTAGAAGCCCTCCATGGTCGATTCCCCCTCCGGCAGAACGCCGGCGAAGGCTCCAAGATTGGATCTCGCGGATACAGAAGGTTACGATGGTGGAAATTGTGTTTTGTTGGCTCCCTGGATGTTTTCGGGGTACGTAGGGTTATATAGGAGGAAGAAGTATGTCGGTGGACGCCCGAGGGGCCCATGAGACAGGGGGCGCGCCCTATAGGGGGGGCGCCCTCCTATCTCGTGGAGGCCTCGGTTGCTTCTTGACTTGCACTCCAAGTCCTCTGGATCACGTTCGTTCCAAAAATCACGCTCCCGACGGTTTCATTCCGTTTGGACTCCATTTGATATTCCTTTTCTTGGAAATACTGAAATAGGCAAAAAAACAGCAATACGGGTTGGGCCTCTGGTTAGTAGGTTAGTCCCAAAAATGATATAAATGTGTAAAATAAAGCCCATAAACATCCAAAAGGGGTAATATAATAGCATGGAACAATCAAAAATTATAGATACATTGGAGACGTATCAACGGGCCATCGTTAATAGGCCGTATTTGATGACGCTATGAAAATGGCCCAATGTATTAACTGACCACAAACGGGCCGACTGTAACCACGATCTGAATTTGGCCCACAAGCAGAAAATGACAGCAGCGGTCCGTAAGTAAACGAATGCTAGAAATAAGCCCAAGAATAAATGGGCTCTGAGAAGGTCGAAAGATAACATGGGCTGGAAACGGCCCAACGGACTAACGGGCCATTAATGGGTATAAAATGATACACTGTTCTTTATGGGCCAGTTTCACCACAGGCCGTTAATGGGTGTAAAGTGATACACTGTTCATTACGGGCCATTTTCACCACGGGCTATTAATAGGCCAAGAGTTACATAGGGCCTCATATGGGCCGAAAGACGTCATTGGCCATACATGGGCCAGAAGTGAAAATCGACTGGAATCATATTGCATGGACCAGATGACGCTACTGGGCCTAATTCGAATAGGGCATAACGGGCCTTGGGTTAGCGGGCTGTAAATGGGCTATATGAGAAAAGGTCATTAATGGGCTTTCCATGGGCCGGCCCGCCACCTTTTGACCAAGTCAAACGGGCCAGCCTTTTCACAAGAACGGGCCTCTGTTGGGCCGTGCCACGTGTCGACGTATCATAGGCGCCTTCTGTCAGATGAGTGGATGACATCTGTCCCAGCGGTGAGCCGACACGTGTTTCCTCCAGCCAATGATGATTTTACACGTGGAAAATCCCCATTGGTCGGGGCTGTTAACGGGTTATCGGATCCAAAACCCGACCCGATAGATTAACGGCGTTCCGTTACGGTGGATGCCACGTGTCGGTCACCCTTGACGAAAGCACTTCTGTGACACGCGATTTATCGTCATGGAAGTGGACACTTTCGTGATGATAATTTTGGTAATGTCATGGAACACTTCTACGACAGCACAAGTATGACTATCTTGATTCTGTCATAAAATCGTCATGAATGTACATGCATGGCAGAAAACGCGAGCTACTGTGACAAACACGTATCATCACGGAAGTGTATTTTTTTTTGTAGTGGAGCCCAGGCACGCCCTGGTGTGTTGTGCCCTCCTCGGCCCACCTCTGGTGCCCATCTTATGGTATATAAGTCATTTTGACCTAGGAAAAATAATAAGGGGAGGACTTTCAGGACGAACCACCGCCGTCTCGAGGTGGAACTTGGGCAGGAGCACTTTTGCCCTTCGGCCGAGTGATTCCGCCAAGGGAACTTCCCTCCCGGAGGGGGAAATCATCGTCATCATTATCACCAACAGTTCTCCCATCTTTGGGAGGGCCATCTCCATCAACATCTTCAACAGCACCATCTCCTCTCAAACCCTAGTTCATCTCTTGTGTTCAATCTTTGTACCGGAACCTTAGATTGTTGCTTGTGGGTGACTAGTAGTGTTGATTACATCTTGTAGTTCATTACTATATGGTTTATTTGGTGGAAGATTGTATGTTCATATCCATTATGCTATTTAATACCCCTCTGATATTGAGCATGCTTATTATTTGTGAGTAGTTACTTTTGTTCTTGAGGTCACAGGAGAAGTCATGTTGCAAGTAATCATGTGAACTTGATATGTGTTCAATATTTTGATGATATGTATGTTGCGATTCCCCTAGTGGTGTCATGTGAGCGTCGACTACATGACACTTCACCTTATTAGAGGGACTAAGGGAATGCATTAAGGAGTAGTTATTAGATGATGGGTTGCTAGAGTGACAGAAGCTTAAACCCAAGTTTATGCGCTTCTTCGTAAGGGACCGATTCGGATCCAAAAGTTTAATGCTATGGTTAGATTTTATCTTAATACTTTTCTCGTAGTTGAGGATGCTTGTGAGGGGGCTAATCATAAGTAGGAGGGTTGTTCAAGTAAGAACAACACCTAAGCACCGATCCACCCACATATCAAATTATCAAAGTAGCGAACACGAATCAAACCAACATGATGAAAGTGATATGATGAAATCCCCGTGTACCCTCAAGAATGCTTTGCTTATTATAAGAGGCCGTTTTGGCTTGTCCTTTGCCAGAAAAGGATTGGGCTACCTTGCTGTACTTTATTTACCGTTACAGTTACATTCTCGTTACAAATTATCTTGCTATCTGTCAGGACCCCGATCCTAAGTCACACCGATCTAGCATGTAACACATCATATCACTTTGCGGCCTCACGCACGGTATTCCCACGGGTGCCACCTTACCTGGCCCGGGACCGTTTGCGCCTTTTGGCTCACGTATATGATAGTGCCACTAGCATCCATATGACAAAGAACCCGGGCTGACATGGCTAGTCGTGAATCCAGAGTGGCGCTAACTTACAGGGACAGGCATACATGACCCAACAACGAACGTGTCGGTCATCAGCGAGTGAATCCAGGCTGTAGCACTGGGCTAGCAGGACTCCGCTGAACCGGGCTGTAGCGGGCTAACGGGACTCTGGAATTCATCCCGTGACATTTCCCCGAGGGGACAGACACAGGAACGAAGAAGGACACATGCCGGCCAGCCTAAGTGTTCCGGAGCAGTAGCAAGCTACCATGGCTCAGTGGAAACACTAGGAGACATTTCCCGGTAAGAGAGGCTACTATGGATAAACAACTAGATAGTTAGATCCCACACATACCAAGCATTTCAATAACATACACACAATATGCTCGATATGTGCAAATACAACATGGCATCACAACATGACTCTACAACTCAAGTATTTATTCAATAGGCTCCGAGGAGCGAGATATTACAAACATGGGTCTCATGACCCAACATTCAGAGCATACAAGTCAAGCACAAGCGGAAGCTTAACATGTCTGAATACAGACATCTACAAATGAAAAAGGCTAAGAAGCCTGACTATCTACCAGATCCTGCCGAGGGCACAAGATCGTAGCTGAGCTAACAAGCTAAACATCGAAGTCCACGCGGAACTACTAGCGAGACTGAAGTCTCTCTGCAAAAACATAAATTAAGCAACGTGAGTACAAATGTACCCAGCAAGACTTACATCAGATCTAACTACATATGCATCATTATCAACAAACGGGGGTGGTGGGGTTTAACTGCAGCAAGCCAGCTTTGACTCGGCGGCTATCCTGTACTACGACTGCAAGTAACTCTTTTGAGGTGGCGCACACGAGTCCACATATTCACCATATCAATACACCACTATGGATCCGCTCCCGTCTCCCTACGACAATGCCATCCATAGCACTCACGCTTATCTTGCGCATTTTAGAGTATCCACTTTCACTTGTCTATGAACTGTACAGGCAACCCAGAAGTCCTTTACCGCGGACACGGCTATTCGAATAGATGATGTTAACCCTGTAGGGGTGTACTTCTTCACACACGCTCTCACCACTTACCGCCGTTTACACGACATGTACTCGGCAACCTTCAAGCGGAAGCCCAGCGAGGGTGTCGGCCACGACCTGACTAACCACACAAGTCTCTCGTCCAGGTTTATCGCCTATTCGGGTTCCATCCGCAAGGAGATCCGACCGGGGTGTCGCTCACGGCCCCAAATGATGTGTGCAGGGTTCCCAAGCCCAGCTCGACGGGTGGATCTACGCTTGGCACACCATGCCACTGTGCCTAGTCTGTCCCAAGCCCACCTGTGTCGGGTGCCACTTGGTAGACTACTAACACTACCTACAAACACCAGAAACTAGTTGCAACTCCTGGACAGAGATCAAGTTGATTAATAAGTCGAGAGGGGCACGTAAGCATTCCAATGCGTGGTAGTAACTGTTCATGGATCACAAACACAGAACTCAGTTCCTGAGGATGGCTGCAATGAGACAACCCACCATGTACTCCTACATGGCCTCTCACCGCTACCTTTACCAAATCGTGTTCACACACTTAGTTCACACACAGTAGGACATGTTTACACACCTCCAATTCATCCCCGATGAATCAGACCTGACTCAACTCTAAGCAGTAGCAGGCATGACAAACAAACATGAATGAGTAGGCACATCAGGGCTCAAACAACTCCTACTCATGCTAGTGGGTTTAATCTATTTACTGTGGCAATGACAGGTCATGCAGAGGATAAGGGGTTCAGCTACCGCAGCAAATAACAAAAATGTCGTTGTTGTCCTAATGTAGTAAAAGAGAGCAGGAGCGAGAGAGTGGGATTGTATCGGAATGAACAAGGGGGTTTTGCTTGCTTGGCACTTCTGAAGATAGTAATAGTTCTTCATCGGTGTCATCGAACTCATCGTCGGAACAACGTCTACTTGGGGGGGCAAACACTGGCAACAGAGAAAGAACACAATCAATGCAATGCAACAATATGATGAATGAGTATGACATGGCAATATGATGTGGTTTGAGCTAATGCAACTAGCAACCAGATTAAATGAAGTTGGTTTGAATCAAAGATTCAAATTCAAACTCCATATGTGATTTCTTAGATGCCATTTATATGATTTGTGCTAAACAGCAGCTATGAGTTGCTCTAACATGCATGAAAATGGTATAGATGGATAAATTGGATTTTTCTAATCATTTTTAATATATAAATTATTTCATTTGGAGTTACGGTTGAATTTATATGAATTTTCGAAGTTTTGGCTATTTTCTGAAAATAATAAATCATTTCTGATTTATTAAAATCCCAGAAACAAATACTGCGTCAGCATGACGTATTAGTGACGTCAGCAGGTCAACGGGCGGCCCAGGTCAAACTGACCGGTGGGCCCCGAGTGTCAGTGTCTAACTAAACTAACCTAGCTTAGTTAATACTAACCTAACTTAATGAGCCGGGCGGGGCCCGCATGTCAGTGGCTCTGGGGAAGTCAAACTGGGTCAACCGGGGTCAAACTCGGCGGAGTTGACCCGGGGCTCGTCGCCGGTAAGGCCGGAGACGGCGGAGGGGCTCGGGATTCCTCCTCCGACGACCAAATGGCCGGCGGAGGGCATCTACGCGACGGGGAGGCTCGTCCGCATCGAGTGGTGCACGCAGCAGCGGCTCCGGTGGCCTAAGTCGATAGCGGCAGCGACTTGCGCGGCGGCCGGAGTTTGGTTGCGCTCGGCACGGGCGTTGTGGTGCATGGCAGGTCGAGTGGTGGCGTGCTAGGTGCTCCTGCAAACGTGCCGAGCACGGTGACACTCTCAGACACGGCGGAGGTGGGCTCTAGCCACGGCGGCGACGAAGCGCAACGGCGGCGAGCTTCGGTCGGGTTGGCCAAAGGGGCTAGAGGAGGAAATCGACAGAGGGAAGAGAGGGGTTGGGATCAGGGGCTCACGGCGATGCCGAAGAGGAGGTCAGCAAGCCCGGGGAGGTCCTGGCGGCGCCAAATCGACCGGAGGCGAGCTCGGGTGCCCGGTGTTGAAGACGAGGCAGAAACGTCGCTGTGATGCTCCCACGGTCAAACGGACTGGTGTAGACGATGGAGGAGGCGACGCCGGTCCTTCTGGATGCTTCGGCAAGGCGAGGGGTGGACGGTGGCCACGGTTTCATGGCGGCGAGTGCTTGGCGGTTGCGGCCATGGCGAGGAGAGGGCAAGAGAGAGGGCAGAGGGGGGAGAGTGAAACGTCCAGGGGGTCGGGGCGGCACCGAAGAGAAGGCCCGAGGCGTCGTGGTGGCCTCAGTGACGCAGGCAAGCAGGGAGGTGCGTGGCGCCGTGGGCGCGCGGGCGCTGTCTCCCTCCTCTGCCTACTGGCAGAGGGAGGTGATGACTGGCACGGGCCAGGTGGGCCGGCCCAGCCAGGTAAGTGGCCTGTGGCCTTTCTCTCTCTCTCTTTTTTCATTTAGTTTGCTTTTCTATATTTGTATAAATGTTGGGCTTTATTAAAAATACTAAAACGTTTCCAAAAATCCTGCAAATAATTGTGGGCTCTGTTGGGATTATTCCTAATAGCCCACACTTAAGTTCAGAATTAATTGAGCAATTAAAATAATATATATCATTTAAATGCCCAATTGCAAATATTGTATGATTTAATTCAATGACCAAATATGTCATGGAAAAATGTGCAACACCACTGGTTATGGTTCTAGCATTATCCATAAATGATGAACATTTTTGAAAGCCATTTGGACTTACTGAAAATATTTTAGGTGAACCTAGTGAATACCTTTAATGCTAGGGTTTGGACCATCCCCATTTCAAGTTTATTTGAAAAATTAAACATGATGCACACATAAAGGGCTAGCCTAATGCATGCCAGGACTAGGGATGTGACAACTCGCCCCCACTAAACAAGAATCTCGTCCCGAGATTCAAGATGTGAGGTAAGAGGAAAGTGGGGTCACAAAACTATCACGATCTTCAGGATTCAACTGCCCTTCTCGAAGATGTTGGTTCATTGATTCAAATTGATCTTGACGTCTTTGCTTCCGAGATCTTCATCCAATACAAGGACAAAATAGCGAAACATGTCTACATGGATGGATTATCTTAATGATCACAAGATCAACTCACGGAATGAGACATAGCAACATCTCTCGAACTGAGACACGAAGCACACATCTAGAGGGATGGAGTGGAACAGATGACAAGGGTTCACTAGGTAGACAACAATTCCACACCTAAGAGGGTGGTGAACGGTTGTCAACGTAGCGAGGAGTTGAGTTACCATGATACCACAACGAGACACCTTAGGGATGGTGACTCATAGATATATCCCCTTAGGTGGCAAAAAGAATTACCTTTGATTCAGAGATCATTGAAACTCTTTATAACATCCTAAGGCAATTCTCGAGCGATTGTTTGGAGGGGTTCGGTAGAATGTCATACCCGGATTAGAATGGATGATGTGGATTACCTTGTTGAAAACAACACAAGGGATGATTTTAGTAACTGGGGAGAAGCTCAACAGTAGAGAGTGAGTCCACTGTTTGAAAAGTTATAGCATGACCGAGGAAGATGAGAGCAATCCCGGTTAGTGCCGATGATAACACCTAGCGCTTGAGCGTGCTCTCAAGAATTTGAGCATTTCCATATTCATCAAGGTCTTACCAATATCCGTGTCAAGGATCCTGGCAACACAACGTACTACCATGATGAATACCGGTGGAAGAGATGCAGATGCAAAGGAGATAACACCTTCTCAGATTTCACCTTAGCGAGGCCAAGGGAACAAAATCTGGATGATCGACCGAGAGACATTTAGCACTCCGCTTCTAATGTTCTCCTTGATGTGCTAGCGTAACCCATTCATAGATATGGTTTGATATCTAGAACATCAAGTAAAAGGTCAGACTTCGCGAGCACAAGAATCCATAAGGGACAACTAGGGAGTAAATCCTACGAAATCCTTATGGGGAGGTGGCCAACTTCCTCAATCAAGATACTACAACAATAGGTCTTCCGGCTGGGTGTGTTGGCCACGACATCCACTTTACCGGGTTACAAAGAGACCAATATAATAGTTCTTGGGAATTGTTCCAACCATCATATCTGCCTGAGATTCAGATCTGGTTGGTGTCAGGATATTCCAGACTCACATGTCTGAAAAGAAGAGTTGCAACACAAGTCGACGAGATAACGTTGCGAGATTCTTAGGAGATGAACTAGGATAGCAAGATCCAAAACATAAGCTGGTTCTGCTACAAACCTGTGAACACGCTGTCCAAGACAAGCATGACCACATAGTAGTCTTGTAATAAAACACTACCGAGTTCAGGTTAGGGAACCATCATCGAGGATAACGAAGTCCTATCATAAGTCATGATTCTTAAGAAGGAACTTCTTCTCGTTGAACAAATCAATCAGTGGCTTGGTGTGCTACGGAATACATCTGGAGTGGAGGTAATTAATCTACCAAACCATAGTATACTTTGCACATGTGTGACTAACTTGGGATGATTCCAAAGGAAACAAACATTGACTTCCTCCAATTCACGGCGACAACTTGCATCAGATGCACATGAATTAAAGGGAGTCACTTCTCTCATCCGAACATATGCTTCATGCATGGGTCATGAAGATAATGCTTATAAAGTTTCCAACACTAGCTCAATGTTCAATATTTTTTGACTGTGAACTGTGGGGTAGAACCCCCACAGCATATCAAAACTTTATTAAAGCCAGACAACAGTTACAACAACATGATTACAAGGGGTAACCGAAAGGAAAGGAGAAAAACAAAATAAAATAAAGAAAAGGCTAAAACTTAAGGTGGCAAGAAAGAAATCCACTTGAGTAACTCATCCTTGTATCTAGATTTGATTCTATGCTGCATCAGAGTAATGTCATGCCTGAAAGCTCCTCTCCATTTGTTGAAACTTGCCCTCTCACCTCTGAACACTTTGGCATTTCTGATGATCCAGATATTCCAGCAGGCAATAAATACTACTTCATTGAAAAAGGGCTTATCAAAACTTCTCCTTGCCTGGATGACTAGGTCAGACATTGAAGTTCCAGCCGACCAATCAATCTGCAAATAATTCCAAACTCTGACACTGAAATTGCAGTTGAAGAAGAGATGGTCTCTGGTTTCTCTCACTTGAAGGGGGCATAGCCTACAAGTAATACCATCATCCATGTGCCAGTGCCTTCTATCAACCATATCCTTAGTGTTGAGTCTGTCCATGATGAGCATCCATGCAAAAACCTTGATCTTGATAGTGCAAGAGGATTTCCAGATCCAGCACAGCAAGTGGTTGAATGTTTCATTCTGAAAAACATGACCATAGAACAGCTTAGGTTTGTAAACCTTTGAAGAGCCCTGCCAGAACCATAAATCCTTACAAGCGTCATCTCTTGTATGGGAGACCAACATATTTCTTATCAAGTTTAACTCATCAAAAGCTTGATCAGACAAAGGTAGGTGAAAGTGTTGGTACAAGTCTATTGAATTGAAGATGTCCTTAACAGAAATCCATGGATCATTGGCAAAAGAGAATAATCTTGGGAATCTAGACTGCAAGCTAGAAACTTCATTGCCAACATTCCAGATATCAGACCAAAAGAGAGCAGTGTCCCCAGCATTGACCTGCACCCAGGAGCAGTCCCTAAAATTCTGCAAGACCTTGCAAATATCCTTCCACCAAAAAGAGCCACAAGAAGTTGTTCCCTGGGGCATGCCATCATGATAATATGAGTCCCAAATTAAGGACACCCAAGGTAGGTCTTTCCTGTTGAGAAAGTTACTAGCATGCTTGAGAAGCAAAGCCACGTTTTGAACACCCAGGTTCAAAATACCAAGACCACCCTTGTTTTTTGGTCTACAAATCAAATCCCAAGCAGCAAGAGATGGAGCAGGCTCCTCCCTATTTTTTTCTCCACAGACATTGCCTTTGAATTCTTTCCAACTGCTTGAGGATTCCAGCAGGAACAGCCAGGGTGCCCATAAAGAAGATTGGCATGGAAGACAAGGCAGAATTTAAGAACTGCAGTCTCTCACCTTGATTAAGGAAGGAGGAGCTGGCAGTCATTCTCCTCTCCATACAATCCACAAGAGGCATAAAGTCCACCATCTTCGGCCTTGTAGTACCCACAGGCAGACCAAGGTAAGTAAAAGGCATCTTTCCAATTTGGCATCCAAAAGCAGAAGCAAGCTCAGTCATGACTGCATTTTCAACATTTATAGGAATGATAAAAGATTTATGGTAGTTGACATCAAGACATGTGGACTGAGAGAACACCAATAGCATATCCTTCAGTGCTAGAAGTTGTTGCCTGTCAGCAGGGAGGATGATCAGAGTATCATCAGCATATTGAATGATAGGGTAGTCTTGATCATGGCAGGGAATAGGTAGCTTTAGGATCCCCTTGCTGAACATATCATTAATCACTATTTGCAGAAGATCAGCAGCTATCACAAAGAGAAGAGGAGAAACAGGGTCCCCCTGTCTAACTCCTTTTTTGCAAATAAACTTCCTCTCAGGCACACCATTCAAGAGGATAGAAGAAGTACCAGTGGCAAGTAGCTGCTTCATCCATAGGATCCACTTTTCATTAAAACCTTTGTGCCTTAGGATCTGGAAGATAGCTTCATGCTCAACAGAGTCAAAAGCCTTCTCAAAGTCCAATTTGAGGATCACAATTGGCCTTTTTAACTGATGGCATTGATGCAGATACTCAAAGGTCCAACCAATGTAGTCCTGAATTGTTCTGCTCTTAATGAAACCATACTGATTCTTATGAATGCATTTCATAATTATCCTCTGAAACCTATTGGCAGCCATCTTAGAAAGGAACTTCAGACCCATGCTTGTGAGAGAAATAGGCCTATAATCCCCCACTTCCTCCGGTGATAGTTTCTTGGGTATTAGAGTAATGAAAGAACTATTAATGTTGTCCAGCACTGCAGTCCCCTCATGAAAAGCATGAGCCAGATCATAGAAATCAGTTGATATGATGTGCCAGCACCTCTTGAAGAATAGACCATTAAAACCATCAGGTCCAGGTGCTTTATCCATAGGCATGTGCTTGACCACATCATCCATTTCCTCTTTTTCAAAAGGTTTAGTAAGCATATCCAGGCCATCCACTGGAATTATTAGAGATGCTAAATCAAAACCCATTGCAATCCCTCTAGAAGTGCCCATTCTGTTCTTGAAACAGCTCCAAATAATTCCAGCCATTTGATCGTGGTCAGAGACCACAGAGCCATCAGGTAATTTAAGACTAGCAATTGAATTTCTCCTGTGCCTCTCAGTGGCCATGGCATGAAAAAACTTGGTGTTCTCACCCCCAACCTTAATATACCTGATAGTGCATCTCTTTTTCCAGTACATGCAGTGCAGGTGCAAAAGCTTTTCCAAATGGACCTTCACAATTTTCCTGAAATTGAACTCCTGTCTAAACAAGGGCCTCCATTCCTCCAACTCATCTAAAAGGAAGACCAGATGATTACACTTGCTAATCAACAATTTTAACTTGGAAACATTCATTTGCCATCTCTTAAGGCACATTCTTAGATGCTTAAACTTGTCAGCAATCTTAGTAGTAATGTGAGTCTTCCTAGATGGGGTTAGCCAAGATGATTCCACACAATCCATAAAGCCCTCTAGTTCCAACCAATAGTTTTCAAACCTAAAGAGATTTGATTTAGGTATGGTTGTCTTGATTGATATTAAACAAGGGATATGGTCAGAGGCAGTCCTGGCCAGAGGCAATACTTCAGTCATTGGATAGTCAGTGATCCAATCTACTGAGGTGAAGAACCAGTCTAACTGCTCCAGAAGAGGGATGTCCTGCATATTGGACCAAGTGTATGATCTACCTTTAATTGGCAATTCAAGAAGTCCCAAATGTCCAATAACCTCATTGAAGATGAACATATCATTTATGTCCCCACCAGGTAAGTTTCTATTATCCACTGACCTAAGGAAATTGAAGTCACCAAGCAATAACCAGTGCTCATCAATAGGGATACAGAGATTATATAGCCAGTTTATAAAATTGTCCCTTGCTTCCCCCTGACAAGGACCATATACAACAACCAAGGTCCAACTTTCATTATTCTGCCTGGAGGTAAACTTAATCACAACAGCAAATTGCTGAACTTCAATTAGATTTCCAATAAAAACATTTGAATTCCAAACCACAAGAATACCACCAGAAGCCCCTATTGAAGGGGAGCATGCAAAAGAGTCAAATCTCTTAGGGCAGAAACTTTTGATTGATCTGGAATCGAAAGATGAGCATTTAGTTTCTTGCAAGCAGGCTATAGAGCATTGACATTCCTCAATTTTCTGTCTGACAGCTCGCTGCCTAGCTTCAGAGTTCAAACCTCTAACATTCCAGCACACCACATTCCAGTTTCTACATGAATTACTCATTAAAACATATACTAGGCAGCATAACCCATATGACACACAATGTCACATGTCCAAAATAACAGAACAAAGTCTGACCCACCACACAGACATAAGAAAGTTCATGACATAACTGACATACATAAAGCATAAAAGCGGCAAACTTAGGGGCCTGCCACACCCAAAAGTCCAGAAGCAGGCTAAACATCAGGATTGACGGAGGCAGAAGCAGGTGGGTCCACCATAAGTGCATCCACAGAGAGGAGAGTGGCATCAATTTCCAACTCTCTCCCTATTTCCTGAAGCCGCGCAATCGGAGGAGACAAAATGCTGCTGATGGGCTCAACAACAACACATCAGAATTTCCATATCACTGGAACTCCGCCATTATGTGAACAAGGTGATAGTATTGTTCAGACCAAAAGATATAATGGTGTATGCTCGAGGGACAGCCACGAGTAAGACAACATTACGAACATCATTGGTTCTGATTTGATTTGATGATAGCCCATACTTAAATCAAAGTTTTTATAAGACAATAGGTCCAATAACTGATCACAGGGACCAATTGATGAAGATATCATCTTTGTTCAACTAACACACCAACACCAAGATGTCCCTTTGAAACGAACTAAGTTAGGTAAGCTTTTATCTTCCAACTCTCCAAGTTGTCATTTAGCTTAACCAACTAGCTCAGGGGTGTCCAACACGGATTCTTGGAGAAAGGGTGGTTTCGAAAACCAACTTGATCACGAGCTCAACATAGCGGTCAGGTGACAACCTGGTGATACTTTCGAGAAGATAATTGGAAAATTATGAACCACCGATATGCTTCTAAGCTCGAGAACAATCTTGCTTTTCAGGGCAAGACGATATGATCAAATAAGCGAGGGATTAGCACAATCCTAACTGACTGATTGAAGAGTGCACCTTGGAAGATGGACTAGGTAGCACGATAAACCCTAGGGTGATGATTCAATAATCAACACGCTAAGGATAATTATTGTCCATTAACTACCAAGCAACATAGTTGCTAGGAGTATTGATTTCACACATCATAGTTCACCCGTCGGCATTCCGGTTGCAACAACACGGAAGCCGAGAAATGAATAATGATGGCGAGAAGTATCACTGCAACAAGAATTCATAAGAGGGTGTGCAATTCCCATGATATTCCTGATATAAAGATGGTAATACCTCAAGGTAGAACAGACCAGAAGCTGGATTGCAACTTGATCTGCGGAACACAACTACTTTGACCCAATCTTGGAAATGGAAAAGGGTACTGGAGTTTGTTTCTCCTAGTCACTCTGGAATAGAATGGCTTGATGGAACACAAGAGTAATAGGCATCGATGAACGAATGCACACATACTCTTGCTATCAATTGATAGACGAGGTCAGAAGACAACTAAAAAGGGACAACCCAAAGGAACATATGTTTTTCTGAGTTGTGGATGCATGGATTAGTATGCCGAACAAATTCAGCATATTTCTTCCGGATAACCCATGCTGAAGAGGAAGGACTGGTAGATTCACAACTATGAATGGAGAACTCATCAAGAGCATTCTGGTCGCGATCTTTTGGTTCAAAGAACTTCTGCCATAATGGTTCATGGTATTGGAAGAATGATATACGAGGACCTCGAAGACTATCGCAAAGGTTACTAATATCCTAAAGGTACGAGCAACACTAACAACATGAAGTAAGTGGGGAAATCTCGGGTTCAGAAACTCAGGAGTAGAATGCCTACTAACTATGTGGCATCACGGGATGCCTTCGGGAATGATGGCCAGAATCATCACACTGGGACACAGAACATGGCTAGATTACTAGGTGATACTCTAGACATCTAGGGTCATAATAATATCTCCAACATATACGTTGAGGCAATAGAGTACCTCAACTCACCGTTTAGTGTGGTTAACCTGGCCAGAAAGGACATCGAAACAGAGGGAAGGATTTTGCAATGCATCAGACTATTTAGAAACCTGGGATGACTCGGACAGCATAACGACTGTAAATGCTCCAAAGGATTAAAGACATCTACAAAAATGGTGGCATAACCACTCGATCATCATAATATCAAGGATCTGAGATCAACTATGAACATACAGAACATAGTAGGAACTGAACTGAGGTCTAAATCCATCAATCCTAAGAGTCTATGGACTAGTAACACGTGATCCTAATAGAAAGAATAGAAAACCTAGTTCCTTGACCCCGTAGGAAGGATAAGATGACTCAGATCAGAAGGCATAAGTTATAAGGAGTAAAAAGAGCCTTACGTTCCATCCCACAATCAATTCCCTTATATAACTAAAGAATTTCTAGGCTCAACTTCGACCAGTTTGGCTTGGTAATCCTACAGGCAGTCAACCTCTGATACCAAAGCTGTCAGGACCCCGATCCTAAGTCACACCAATCTAGCATGTAACACATCATATCACTTGGCGGCCTCATGCACGGTATTCCCACGGGTGCCACCTTACCTGGCCCGGGACCATCTGCGCCTTTTGGCTCACGTATATGATAGTGCCGCTAGCATCCATATGACAAAGAACCCGGGCTGACATGGCTAGTCGTGAATCCAAAGTGGCACTAACTTATAGGGACAGGCATACATGACCCAACAACGAACGTGTCGGTCACCAGCAAGTGAATCCAGGCTGTAGCATTGGGCTAGCAGGACTCCGGTGAATCGGGCTGTAGCGGGCTAACAGGACTCCGGAATTCATCGCGTGACATTTCCCCGAGGGGACAGACACAGGAACGAAGAAGGACGCATGCCGGCCAGCCTAAGTGTTCCGGAGCAGTAGCAAGCTACCATGGCTCAGTGGAAACACTAGGAGACATTTCCCAGTAAGAGAGGCTACTAAGGATAAACAACTAGATAGTCAGATCCCACACATACCAAGCATTTCAATAACATACACACAATATGCTCGATATGTGCAAATACAACATGGCATCACAACATGACTCTACAACTCAAGTATTTATTCAATAGGCTCCAAGGAGCGAGATATTACAAACATGGGTCTCATGACCCAACATTCAGAGCATACAAGTCAAGCACAAGCGGAAGCTTAACATGTCTGAATACAGACATCTACAAATGAAAAAGGCTAAGAAGCCTGACTATCTACCAGATCCTGCCGAGGGCACAAGATCGTAGCTGAGGTAACAAGCTAAACGTCGAAGTCCACGCGGGACTACTAGCGAGACTGAAGTCTCTCTGCAAAAACATAAATTAAGCAACGTGAGTACAAATGTACCCAGCAAGACTTACATCAGATCTAACTACATATGCATCATTATCAACAAAGGTGGTGGTGGGGTTTAACTGCAGCAAGCAAGCTTTGACTCGGTGGCTATCCTGTACTACGACTGCAAGTAGCTCTTTTGAGGTGGCGCACACGAGTCCACATATTCACCATATCAATACACCACTATGGATCTGCTCCCGTCTCCCTACGAGAACGCCATCCATAGCACTCACGCTTCTCTTGCGCATTTTAGAGTATCCACTTTCACTTGTCTATGAACTGTACAGGCAACCCAGAAGTCCTTTACCGCGGACACGGCTATTCGAATAGATGATGTTAACCCTGTAGGGGTGTACTTCTTCACACACGCTCTCACCACTTACCGCCGTTTACACGACATGTACTCGGCAACCTTCAAGCGGAAGCCCAGCGAGGGTGTCGGCCACGACCTGACTAACCACACAAGTCTATCGTCCAGGTTTATCGCCTATTCGGGTTCCATCCGCAAGGAGATCCGGCTGGGGTGTCGCTCACGGCCCCAAATGATGTGTGCAGGGTTCCCAAGCCCAGCTCGACGGGTGGATCTACGCTTGGCACACCATGCCACTGTGCCTAGTCTGTCCCAAGCCCACCTGTGTCGGGTGCCACTTGGTATACTACTAACACTACCTACAAACACCAGAAACTAGTTGCAACTCCTGGACAGAGATCAAGTTGATTAATAAGTCGAGAGGGGCACTTAAGCATTCCAATGCGTGGTAGTAACTGTTCATGGATCACAAACACAGAACTCAGTTCCTGAGGACGGCTGCAATGAGACAACCCACCATGTACTCCTACATGGCCTCTCACCGCTACCTTTACCAAATCGTGTTCACACACTTAGTTCACACACAGTAGGACATGTTTACACACCTCCAATTCATCCCCGATGAATCAGACCTGACTCAACTCTAAGCAGTAGCAGGCATGACAAACAACATGAATGATTAGGCACATCAGGGCTCAAACAACTCCTACTCATGCTAGTGGGTTTAATCTATTTACTGTGGCAATGACAGGTCATGCAGAGGATAAGGGGTTCAGCTACCGCAGCAAATAACAAAATTGTCGTTGTTGTCCTAATGCAGTAAAAGAGAGCAGGAGCGAGAGAGTGGGATTGTATCAGAATGAACAAGGGGTTTTTGCTTTCCTGGCACTTCTGAAGATAGTAATAGTTCTTCATCGGTGTCATCGAACTCATCGTCGGAACAACGTCTACTTGGGGGGGGGGGGACAAACACCGGCAACAGAGAAAGAACACAATCAATGCAATGCAACAATATGATGCATGAGTATGACATGGCAATATGCTGTGGTTTGAGCTAATGCAACTAGCAACCAGATTAAATGAAGTTGGTTTGAATCAAAGATTCAAATTCAAACTCCATATGTGATTTCTTAGATGCCATTTATATGATTTGTGCTAAACAGCAGCTATGAGTTGCTCTAACATGCATGAAAATGGTACAGATGGATAAATTGGATTTTTCTGATCATTTTTCATATATAAATTATTTCATTTGGAGTTACGGTTGAATTTATATGAATTTTAGAAGTTTTGGCTATTTTCTGAAAATAATAAATCATTTCTGATTTATTAAAATCCTAGAAACAAATACTGCGTCAGCATGACGTATTAGTGACATCAGCAGGTCAACGGGCGGCCCAGGTCAAACTGACCGGTGGGCCCCGAGTGTCAGTGTCTAACTAAACTAACCTAGCTTAGTTAATACTAACCTAACTTAATTAGTCGGGCGGGGCCCGCATGTCAGTGGCTCTGGGGAAGTCAAACTGGGTCAACCGGGGTCAAACTCGCCGGAGTTGACCCGGGGCTCGTTGCCGGTAAGGCCGGAGACGGCAGAGGGGCTCGGGATTCCTCCTCCGGCGACCAAATGGTCGGCGGAGGGCATCTACGCGATGGGGAGGCTCATCCGCGTCGAGTGGTGCACGCAGCAGCGGCTCCGGTGGCCTAAGTCGACGGTGGCAGAGACTTGCGCGGCGGCCGGAGTTCAGTTGCGCTCGGAACCGGCGTTGTGCTGCACGGCAGGTCGAGCGGTGGGGTGCTAGGTGCTCCTGCAAACGTGATGAGGACGATGACGCTCTCAGACATGGCGAAGGTGGGCTCTAGCCTCGGCAGCGACGAAGCACAACGGTGGCGAGCTTCGGTCGGGGTGGCCAAAGGGGATAGAGGAGGAAATCAATAGAGGGAAGAGAGGGGTTGGGATCAGGGGCTCACGCTGATGCCAAAGAGGAGGTCAGCGAGCCCGGGGAGGTCCTGGTGGCGCCGAATCGACCAGAGGCGAGCTCGAGTGCCCGGTGTTGAAGACGAGGCAGAAACGTCGCTGTGATGCTCCCGCGGTCGAACGGACTAGTGTAGACGACGGAGGAGGCGACACCGGTCCTTCTGGATGCTTCGTCAAGGCGAGGGGTGGACGGTGGCCACGGTTTCATGGCGGCGAGCGCTTGGCGGTTGCAGCCATGGCGAGGAGAGGGAAAGAGAGAGGGCAGAGGTGGGGGGAGAGAGTGAAACGTCCAGGGGGTCGGGGCGGCACCAAAGAGAAGGCCCGAGGTGTGGTGGTGGCCTCAGTGACGCAGGTAAGCAGGGAGGTGCGTGGCGCCGCGGGCGCGCGTGCGCTGTCTCCCTCCTCTGCCTACTGGCAGAGGTAAGTGATAACTGGCACGGGCCAGGTGGGCTGGCCCAGCCAGGTAAGTGGCCTGTGGCCTTTCTCTCTCTCTCTTTTTTCATTTAGTTTGCTTTTCTATATTTCTGTAAATGTTGGGCTTTACTAAAAATACTAAAACGTTTCCAAAAATCCTGCAAATAATTGTGGGCTCTGTTAGGATTATTCCTAATAGCCCACACTTAAGTTCAGAATTAATTGAGCAATTAAAATAATATATATCATTTAAATGCCCAATTGCAAATAGTGTATGATTTAATTCAGTGACCAAATATGTCATGGAAAAATGTGCAACACCACTGGTTATGGTTCTAGCATTATCCAGAAATGATGAACATTTTTTAAAGCCATTTGGACTTACTGAAAATATTTTAGGTGAACCTAGTGAATACCTTTAATGCTAGGGTTTGGAAAATCCCCATTTCAAGTTTATTTGAAAAATTAAACATGATGCACACATAAAGGGCTAGCCTAGTGCATGCCAGGACTAGGGATGTGACACTATCAACCTATCTTTTATCGACAATTCTAGTGCTTTTTTTACCAATGAAAACAGCAGGAGAGACTCCTACTGTTGCTTTTTTATTTATTAAAATGTTATCTTATGCGTGCAACCAATTCAAATGTTATTTTCATCTTTGGGGTAATGGTGGGCCAAATTGGTGGCGTGAGTTTTTGATCTGGAAAAAGGAGTGTGACGTGGAGTGGATTCTTGTCAGCCCCTCCAAGCGGCGTGCCACTCTTGGTATGATGGCAATGCATAAGCCTCCTGTCAAGTCTGCGATCAGATCTGGTAATTCATCTCGTAAAAGGCTTTCTTTCGCTACATTTCAGAAATATGATGCATGTAAGGGCTATCGTTATCCTGCTACTCAGAATTGCATTGAATTAGCTGATATCTCCGGTTATGATTTACCCACGAAGGAACGTGTGGTAATTCACCC
>NC_041389.1:344804583-344862654 GCF_002162155.2 Triticum dicoccoides
GCCTCGCCGTCGATCACTTTTGGCACGGTCGTTCCCATACGATCGTCTCTTTCGGAACCACAAGCTCCATCTACGGCGAGATCTTCGGGCGGGTTAGATACTGTTTTGAATGATGCCATGTTGGGCTCCGATGCCATGTTGGGCTCTTCGGACTCTGTAATCACTGGTCCATCGCCCACATGCCTCCCCAGGCCTAATTTTCCTACTACAGTAGTCAGCCCAGTTGTTGCAGAGCCCACTATTGCTGATCTTTCCCCTGTTGGGCCTGCTAGCCCTGTTCCGCTGGAAATTCCATCCACTCAAGAGGCCAATGATGCTTTTGAGACCATGGTCAATGACATGGTGGACCAAGTGTTTACGTGTTCTCGCTGCTCTATGGGGGGCCACCTGTCTGTCAGCTGTTCGGTCTCCGTTGGATGTTTGGCTTGTGGGGATCTTGGTCATTCTAGGAAGGACTGCGATTTTATTGCGATAGAAAAAGGTTTATGTTGGAAACGGAAGCGTCCCGATATCTCGGATAGGCCGGTCTCTCCCTCCTACATTGGGAAGCACGCGCTGCCGCCACCCTTGCTGTCCTGCCCCATCACATCACCATTATCCCTGGTGACCTGCGCTCCACGCACACCGGCTGGCTCTCCACCGCCAACGCCACCGCTTCCCTCTTCCCCCCACCCATGGACAACTTTGCCATTGATCCGATGCGCTATGTGCCGGCGGGGCATCACATCATTGATGGAGGGGTTCATCGTCTTCCACGGACCTTCGTCTCGCCGCCGTCGCCCATGGTTCGTTCTCATGAGCGCTTTTTGATTGCGGAGGTCATGCCGGCTCCGCCTCTGGATCAGATGGGGCAGGTACGTGAGCAGGTGGTTGAGCTCGTCAACCACATGGGTTTTCATGTTCGCTCTGCCCAGCCTTGGATTTCTGGTGTGGGTTTATTTGAGGTCAGAGATGTTGGTGAGAGTTTTGCTTTGGTTCAGATGCCTCCTCAAGATCTTGGTCTGGATCGTTTTGTCCGTTTTATGAGACACGACCATGGTGAGGGTTTTCATGGGGTTCAAGGTTTTCGTCAGGGCTGCCTAATGTTTCTGGGTGTCCCTCTTGATCTGCGTAATGAGGAGAACTTAAGGGCTGCAATTAATACTTTTGGAAAATTCCATCATTGGATTAGTGATGATCCGTATCTTGTAAGATCGATAGTTTTTGCTTCTTTTCCAGAGGACATACTAGTTCCCAGGGATGTGGTGTTCTCTGACTATGCGGATTGGGGAGGTGCAAAAGTGTCTTGGACTGCACCGTGCTATATTCTTGGTGCTAATTTTGTGGAGCAAATGCCGCAAGATGAAGACCCCATGCCCATCGATGGAAACCCTCACCCCTTACCCGGGCACTTGATCAATGATGACAATATCTTTGCTCTGCCGCCTTACCCTGCGCTTGGGTGGAACGATGTGCCGCCGCCGCCCCCTGTGGATGTGAATCAGGGCGGAGGATGGGGTTGGGATGATGATGCGCAAGCTCCTGCAGATGATCCAGTAAATCAAGAAGTCCCTGATCAGGAGTCCATTGTCATAAACCAGCAAGATTTTTCAGGCTCTGTTAATCAGTCTGACAGTTCTATTCCGCTTGCTCCGCCTGTGGTCGTGCATTTGGATGTTGTTGAAGTTGAGGATCACCCACCTGTTGTGGTTGCCGAGCCTGATTAGTTGCACCCGGTGATTGCTCCGTTGGATGCTGGGGATTTGGTGCCAAGATTGGAGGTTGATCCTGGTAATGATTTACAGCCCCCTGAAGCTTTATTGGGTGATGACATTCAGAATGCTGCTCTGCCTGCTGACCCTGATGCTTGGGCCATAGTGCCATATCAGCAGCCTATAGTACCCCAGCAAGATCTTTTTGCTGGACGTCTGAATGTGGTGTATGGCCCTCCTTTGCTATCGGAGATGGCATGGAAAAGGACCTTTGATACCCTTTTGGGTCGTTGCTCTACTATGCATGTTCCAAACCAAGTTTTTCAGGCTTCGTTTCAGCCTCTGATTCTTTCCAAGAGATCTTGGTCGTTGGCGTTTGAGAAGGTTCGCTGGGTTTCGGAATTAATTCCTGTTGATTTTGTTGGCTTTGTTGTCCCACTGTCTGTTGCTTCGCCCCCCAGTGGGCCTGCTTTGTTAGCTGACAGTTCTCAGGAGTTGGAGCTGGGCTTTGGCCTGCAGCCTGTTACTGCTGCTGAAGAGCAATTTTCTTTCTCTGCTCCTGCCCCAAAGACGAAGCGAGTGACCAAACCTGGTCGTGCTCCCATTGTTGACTCTGACCTGCGCCGTTGCACTCGTAGCTCTGTAAAGAGGGATGGTTTTAAGCCTGTGCTGCAAGCCCTGCCAATGACGGAGCCCAAGAAGAAGAAGCATCGCCCAAAACCCTTTGCGGAGGATGATCATGTTCCAAGATCGACTCCAGTGCCTCCTCCAATGCCAATTATTCACATTCAGCAAATTGGAGCTGACCTGGGTATTGCTGTTGACAAGCTTACTGCGGATGCGCTGATGGCGGATCCATCCTCTGCTAAGGGCAATTCGTCAGATGTTTAGTCTGGGTTATGATTGCGGGGTGTGGTCGACCCATAACCAGACTATTTATCGTAGGTTTATTTTAAGTCTCTTTTGTTGGGGAGTTGTTGATGATCATTGTCAACGCATGTGTACTTTGTTCTGCTATGTAGCCAGTTTGAATGGTGGTCTGTGCTACCTGCTACGCGGGCATGCTCCTAAAATCTGTAAACAATGTATTTTATGGATCCTCAATCTACTAGAAGTTGGCGTGTAATGTGTTGGAATGTTAGAGGTCTTAATTCTGATGATCGCCAACATGCTGTTCATAATAAGGTGGAGGAAAGCATGGCGTCTGTGGTATGTCTACAAGAGACGAAAATGGAGTGTATTGATTCCATGACTATCCAAAAAATTTGCCCTAGTCGTTTTGACTCGTTCGTTTTCAGTCCTTCGGTTGGGGCCTCGGGTGGCATTGTTGTGCTGTGGAACTCCTTTGTTCTCTCTGGTCGGTTACTAGAGGTGAAGCATTTTGGTATTGTTGTCCAATTCACTTCCAAACATAATAATGAAATTTGGACGTTGGTTAATGTCTATGGGCCATGCAGAGGCCAAGCTAGAGATGACTTTGTGGACTGGCTCTACCATCTTTCCATACCTGACTCTGCTAATTGGCTGGTACTGGGGGATTTTAATTTTATTAGATCAACTAAGAACAGAAATCTACCTGGGGGTGATGCTAATGATATTTTTATCTTTAATGAGATTATTGGGCATCTTGGTCTGCTTGAATTACCTATTAAGGGAAGATCTTTCACTTGGTCAAATATGCAAGATAATCCTCTTCTTGAGCAGCTAGACTGGTTTTTTACCTCTGCGAATTGGATCTCCTGTTACCCTTCCACTCAGGTGTTGCCACTTGCAAGGACCGCTTCAGATCATGTGCCTTGTGTGGTGGCAATCAACACCTCTATTCCCAAATGCAATATCTTTCGTTTTGAGAACTATTGGGTGGAGTTGCAGGGTTTTCTTGATTGTGTGTCTGCCTCTTGGTCTTCTACTATAAACAAAGCACACATTACTGCAGTTATTGCTACTAAGTTCAAATCCTTGAGGAGAAATCTCAAGAGTTGGCATATGAATGTCTCCAAAATGAAGGTCTTAATTGCTAAATGCAACAGAGTGGTTCTCATTTTGGATTGTTTGGAGGAGTTGAGGCCCCTATTCAGGCATGAATTCAACTTCAGAAATCTTGTTAAGTTGCATCTGGAGCATCTCCTACACCTACAGTATCTATATTGGAGGAAAAGGTGTACTATTAGATCCATTAAAGTGGGGGAGGAGAACACTAAATTTTTCCATGCCATGGCTTCTGAAAGATATAGGCATAACTCCATTTCTTCCTTGAGGCTGGAGGATGGCTCTGTGGTGTCCGACCATGAGCAAATGGCTGTTGCTCTATGGCTTAATTTCAAGAACAGAATGGGCACTAGTCATGGGATTCAAATGTGTTTTGATCTCTCCTCTATTTTGGATAGGGTGGAGGGTTTGGACTCCTTGACTAAGGTGTTCTCCAAGGAGGAGATGGATAACACTGTTAAGAACATGCCTATTGATAAGTCACCTGGCACTGATGGATTTAATGGCTTGTTTTTCAAAAAGTGTTGGCATATAATCAGCAAGGATTTCTATGCTTTGGCTGCTGCTTTTCATGAAGGGACTGCTAATCTTGAGAATATCAACTATTCATACATCACTCTGGTACCAAAGAAGTGGTCTCCTGAATCTGTCAATGACTTTAGACCTATCTCTCTTACTGGTATGGGGGTTAAGTTTCTTTCAAAAATGGCCGCAAACAGGCTTCAGTTGGATATCATGAGATGTTTGCACAAAAACCAATATGGTTTTATCAAGTCAAGAACAATCCAGGATTGTGTGGCTTGGACACTTGAATACTTTCATCAATGCCACCAGTCTAAAAGGCCTATTGTTATCCTTAAGCTAGACTTTGAGAAAGCTTTTGATTCAATTGAGCATGAGGCTATATTTCAGATTTTGAGACACAAAGGTTTCAATGACAAATGGATTTCCTGGGTTAAGCAGTTCCTTGCTTCTGGTACTTCTTCTGTTTTTCTTAATGGAGTACCTGGTAAGCAATTTACTTGCAAGAAAGGTGTTAGGCAGGGTGACCCTCTCTCTCCACTCCTGTCTGCAATTGCTGCTGATTTGTTGCAATCAGTTATTAATGATATGTTTTAGAAGGGACTTTTGGAGCTTCCAATTCCCTGTCATGACAAGGACTACCCCATTATTCAGTATGCTGATGACACCCTAATTATTTTGCCTGCTAAGGAACCTCAATTGGTTGCTCTGAAGAAGATGTTACTTCTGTTCTCCAAGTCCACTGGGTTGCATGTCAACTATCATAAGTCTTCTATGCTTCCTATTAATGTTGATTCAGTGGAGATAGCTAGGCTGGCTTCAGTCTTTGGTTGTGTGGTTGGCTCTCTGCCTTTTACCTATCTTGGGCTACCTGTGGGAATCAACAAACCCAAGATTCTGGACTTAATGCCTTTGGTGGATAGTATGGAGAGGAAACTTTTTGTAAGCTCCTCCTTCCTTGCTCATGGAGGAAGGCTACAGTACTTGATCTCTGCTCTCTCTTATGTTCCTATTTTTTTCCTCTGCAGTTTGGACCTGCCTCCAGGTATTTTAAAGCAACTGGAGAGAATTTAGAGGCAGTGTCTTTGGAGAAAGTATGGACAGGAGTCTGGTCAGTCTTTGGCTGCTTGGAGCTTGGTCTGCAGACCAAAAAATAAAGGTGGGCTGGGTATTTTGAATTTGGGGCTGCAGAATGAAGCCCTTCTTATCAAACATGTCAGTAAGTTCTACAATAAAGTTGATGTTCCCTGGGTGCATTTGATTTGGAATACTTACTATCATGGTAGAGTCCCCCATGCTACAACCATTGTGGTTCCTTCTGGTGGAGGGATATTTGCAAGTTAATGGATAAATTCAGGATGGTCTGTGTTGTGCATGTTCATAGGGGTGACACAGTTCTATTTTGGTCTGATTCTTGGTCTTTGGGAGATTCCAGTGTACCACTTGATCAAAGATTTGCAAGACTATTCTCCTTTGTCATTGACCCTATTATTTCTGCTGCTGAGGTTTTTGACATGTCTGAGCTAACTCCTTTATTTCATTTACCACTCTCTGAGAGAGCTTTTGGTGAGTTGCAGTCATTGCAATCCTTGCTTGGATATTCAAATGTTAATCACCAGTTGAATGATGTTTGGGTTTGGAAAGAGGATGGAAAGGATTACTCTACCAAGAAATATTATACCTTCTTGCATAAGCACATTGTGTCAAACCCAATATTCTCCTGGATTTGGGCTAGTTGTTGCACCTTGAGGATCAAGTTCTTTGCTTGGATGTTGATCATGGATCGGTTGAACACACAAGATATGCTGGAGAGAAGGCACTGGAATGTCTCTGACTCAAATTTGTGTGTGTTGTGTCCCATGCACACCAAGGAGGACAGGGATCATCTTTTCTTCCAGTGTAACTTTAGTTGCAGGGTCTGGAACTACCTTCAAATTAGCTGGCCTACTGGAGATGAAATGGCTGCCATTGCTTACCAAGCTAGAAGGGATTTTGCAAGGCCTTTCTTCTCTGAAGTTGTTTTTCTAGCTTGCTGGAATATCTGGAATGTTAGAAATGACAGGGTTTTCAGGAATATCAAACCATCTTTTTGTAGGTGGAGAGCTTCTTTTATTTTGGACGTTTCTCTTTTAGTTCATAGGATTAAACCTAAATTCAAAGATGATCTGATTAGATGGATCTCTTTTTTGCCTCCTTGAGGTTAGCTTTTTAAACTTGCCTTTTTTTCTTTTAGGGTCTCCCTGACCTTGTAATTACTGCACATATGTATTTTTGTTTGGGAGTAATAAAAATGCTGTGGGGCCAAAGCCCTACAGTTTCAGGTCAAAAAAAACCTATGGTTAACATTAGAGAAGTGAATTTTACATGGCTTTACAAGGAAACAGTAAGCACTCAACTAGCCTATGTAAAGCAGGAGATTATATAGACAAAGAACTGCTAAGACCTTCTAAAAAGGTTAATTTTTGAGGGTTGATCCTGTAACCTAAGATCATAAAATCTTCCTTGAGTTTCCTTAGCCACTCATCATGTGTGGTTGTCTCCGCATCAAAAACCTCTCTGTTGCGTTGCTTCCAAATATTCCAGGAGGTTGCTACGTCTTGAGCTTGCATTGGTTTTCCTTGAAGAAGAAAGGGTGA
This sequence comes from Triticum dicoccoides, assembly GCF_002162155.2. Classification (NCBI taxonomy): domain Eukaryota; kingdom Viridiplantae; phylum Streptophyta; class Magnoliopsida; order Poales; family Poaceae; genus Triticum; species Triticum dicoccoides. Next base: position 344,811,422 of record NC_041389.1, read on the forward strand.
TGCAACAATAGTAGCGTAAGTACTTCCCTCAATTTTTGAGAACCAAGGTATCAATCCAGTAGGAGGCTCCTCAAAAGTCCCACACACCTACACAAACAAACAAAGAACTCGCAACCAACACAATAAAGGGGTTGTCAATCCCTTCACGGCCACTTGCGAAAGTGAGATCTGATAGAGATAATATGATAAGATAAATATATTTTTGGTATTTTATAATATAGATTGGAAACGCAAAGATGCAAATAAAAGTAGATTGAAAGCTTATATGATAAAAGATAGACCCGGGGGCGATAGGTTTCACTAGTGGATTCTCTCAAGATAGCATAAGTATTACGATGGGTGAACAAATTACTGTCGAGCAATTGATAGAAAAGCGAATAAATATGAGATTATCTAGGCATGATCATGTATATAGGCATCACGTCCGTGACAAGTAGACCGACTCCTGCCTGCATCTACTACTATTACTCCACACATCGATCGCTATCTAGCATGCATCTAGAGTATTAAGTTCATAAGAACAGAATAACGCATTAAGAAAGATGACATGATGTAGAGGGATAAACTCATGCAATATGATATAAACCCCATCTTTTTATCCTCGATGGCAACAATACAATACGTGCCTTGCTGCCCCTACTGTCACTGGGAAAGGACACCGCAAGATTGAACCCAAAGCTAAGCACTTCTCCCATTGCAAGAAAGATCAATCTAGTAGGCCAAACCAAACAGATAATTCGAAGAGACTTGCAAAGATAAATTAATCACACATAAAAGAATTCAGAGGAGATTCAAATATTTCTCATAGATAAACTTGATCATACACCCACAATTCATCGGATCTCGACAAACACACCGCAAAAAGAGTTACATCGAATAGATCTCCAAGAAGATCAAGGAGAACATGGTATTGTGATCCAAAAAGAGAGAAGAAGCCACCTAGCTAATAACTATGGACCCGAAGGTCTATGGTAAACTACTAACAACTCATCGGAGGGGCTATGGTGTTGATGTAGAAGCCCTCCGTGGTCGATTCCCCCTCCGGTGGAGCGCCGGCGAAGGCTCCAAGATGGGATCTCGCGGATACAGAAGGTTACGGTGGTGGAATTAGCTTTTCATTGGCTCCCTTGATGTTCTCAGGGTACGTGGGTATATATAGGAGGAAGAAGTAGGTCGGTGGCTGCCTGAGGGGCCCACGAGATAGGGGGCGCGCCTGTAGGGGTGGGCGCGCCCTCCACCCTCGTGGCCGCCTCGACTGCTTCTTGACTTGCACTCCAAGTCCTCTGGATCATGTTCGTTCGAGAAATCATGCTCCTGAAGGTTTCATTTCGTTTGGACTTCGTTTGATATTCCTTTCCTTCGAAATACTGAAATAGGCAAAAAAACAGCAATATGGGCTGGGCCTCCGGTTAGTAGGTTAGTCCCAACAATGATATAAATGTGTAAAGTGAAGCCCATAAACATCCAAAACGGGTAATATAATAGCATGGAACAATCAAAAATTATAGATACGTTGGAGACGTATCAAGCATCCCCAAGCTTAATTCCTGCTCGTCCTCGAGTAGGTAAATGATAACAACAGAAATTTTGATGTGGAATGCTACCTAGCATAATTCTCAATGTAATTTTCTTTATTGTAGCATGAATGTTCAGATCCAAATGATTCAAAATAAAAGTTCATATTGACATAAGAAATAGTAATACTTCAAGCATACTAATCAAAGCAATCATGTCTTCTCAAAATAACATGGCTAAAGAAAGTTCATCCCTACAAAAATCATATAGTTAGGCTATGCTTCATTTTCGTCACACAAAAATGCTCCCAAATTATACATCCCCGATGACAAGCCAAACAATTGTTTCGTACTTAAATAATCTCAAAAAATTTCAACTTTCACACAATACATGAGCGTGAGCCATGGATATAGCACTGTGGGTGGAATAGAATATGATGATGGGGATTTTGTGGAGAAGACAAAAAAGAGGAAGTCTCACATTGACAAGGATAATCAACGCATGGAGATGCCCATCAATTGATGTCAACATGAGGAGTAGGGATTGCCATGCAACGGATGCACTAGAGCTATAAATGTATGAAAGCTCAACAAAAGAAAACTAGTGGGTATGCATTCAACTTGCTTGCTCACGAAGACCTAGGGCATTTTGAGGAATCCCATCGTAGGAATATACAAGCCAAGTTCTACAATGAAAAATTCCCACTAGTATATGAAAGTGACAACATATGAGACTCTCTATATGAAGAACATGGCGCTACTTTGAAGCACAAGTGTGGAAAAAGAGATAGTAAGATTGCCCCCTTTTTATTTATTTTTATTTTTTGGGCCTTTTTTTCTTTTGGCCTTTCTTCTTTTTTTTCTTTTTTTCTTTGGCCTTTCTTTTTTTTCTTTTTGGGGACAATGCTCTAATAATGACGATCATCACACTTTTATTGATTAACTCATGAAATACAACTCAAAACTAGAACAAGATATGACTCTATATGAATGCCTTTGACGGTGTACCGGGATGGGCAATGAATCAAGAGTGACATGTATGAAAAATTATGCAAAGTGGACTTGCCACAAATATGATGTCAACTACATGATCATGCAATGGCAATATGACAATAGTAATGCATGTCATGATGATAAATGGAACGGTGGAAAGTTGCATGGCAATATATCTCGGAATGGCTATGGAAATGCCATAATAGGTAGGTATGGTGGCTGTCTTGAGGAAGATATAAGGAGGTTTATGTGTGATAGAGCGTATCATATCACGGGGTTTGGATGCACCGACAAAGTTTGCACCAACTCTCAAGGTGAGAAAGGGCAATGCACGGTACCGAAGAGGCTAGCAATGATGGAAAGGTAAAAGTGCGTATAATCCATGGACTCTACATTAGCCAAAAGAACTCATATACTTATTGCAAAAAGCTACAAGTCATCAAAAACCAAGCACTACGCGCATGCTCCTAGAGGGATAGATTGGTAGGAAAAGACCATCGCTCGTCCCCGACCGCCACTCATAAGGATGCACAATCTAAGAACACCTCATGTTTCAAATTTATTACACAACTTTAACCATACGTGCATGCTACGGGACTTGCTAACTTCAACACAAGCATTCTTTAAATTCATAATCACCCAACTAGCATGACTTTAATATCACTACCTCCATATCTCAAAACAATTATCAAGTATCAAATTGATCATAACATCCAATTCACTTCCTATGATAGTTTTTATTATACCCAACTTGGATGCCCACCATTCTAGGACCAATTTTATAACCACAAAAAATACCATGCTGTTCTAAGAGACACTCAAAATAATATAAGTTAATCATGAGAGACTAGCAATTTCTACAAAATTAAGCCACCGCCGTGCTCTAAAATATATAAGTGAAGCACTAGAGCAAAAACTATCTAGCTCAAAAGATATAAGTGAAGCACATAGAGTTTCCAATAAATTCCAATCAAGTGGGCTTCTCCCAAAAGGTGTGTACAGCAAGGATGATTGTGGACAACTAAAAAGCAAATACTAATATAATACAAGACGCTCCAAGTAAAACACATATCATGTGGCAAATAAAAATAGAGCTCCAAGTAAAGTTACCGATAAACGAAGATGAAAGAGGGGATGCCTTGGGGCATCCCCAAGCTTAGGCTTTTTGTGACACTCCAATTTTTTTTAATTGGTTTTCAACAAATTCTTTATTTGATTAGATGGAGACTGTTCAAAACCTTCTAAAAGACTCTCGTTCTCAAATATTTTTCTCGTATGTCAAAATCTTTATTTTTGGGTTATCCTCAACCCTGGTGTTTGGTTTTGAAGGCTTTTCATTGGTGTGGCCTCATCACAATTTATTTTGAAAGTTTTTTATTTAGAGAGAAATCCTTAGAGTTTTGGTTTTATTCCTTTTATCCCAACCATCCTTTTTCACCATGCCCCATGTTAAAAAAATATTTTTCTTCCAAAACACCTCCCCCCCACTTTGGTTCAAGTCAAATAGCCAATCCCAGCAAGTTCAACCTATTTTTTATTTTTATTCCATTTATTTTTAACCCTAAAACCATTTCTGTCCTTATTTTTTAACCTAGGTGGTTTACAAAGGGAGTACCAATTTTCTTATGAGTTTTGACCTCAAACCAACTCCCCTGACTAGTCCTTAGCACCCCCAACCTAGACCCATCAAGATCCACTCTTCCACAGTTCAAATATTTCAAAATTTGCCCACTGCAATTCTGGACCAGATTCATCATTTTTGGCGAAATTCATTTTTCTCTTCTCCAAAAATTCTACCAAAAATCAGGCAGCCCCTGGGTGCATTGAGAGGCCACCCCACCAAAGATCAGCTCAAGGAAAATTACCCACATGCCAAAATCATTTCATCAAACACCTGGCGGGCACTGTTGCTATGCAAATTTAGAAGAAAAAAATTAGAGTCAGTGTCCAGTTTCAGAACATCGGTGTCGTTTTCTTCAGAGATCGTCGTCAATCTCACCAGTGCACGCGCTTGGCACCTTGCACACTGCACCCCTTCCTTATCCATGCGCCACACACTCGCTTGGCCGGGCGTGGGCGTCGGTGGCGACGTGTCTCGCCAACGCCGGCAGCTTCTGCGGTGGCAAAGCCACCCGTGGCGGCCAGCAGGGGTCAGCGCTAGCTTTCGGTGCCGTCCAGCACGGCCCAAGCCACCCGAGGCCTCCGTGTGGCCACCCCCTCCTCTGTGCATGCTGTGGCACCGTCGCCATGGCCTGGCGAGCACAGGGCGCGCTCCCTGCCGCCGACGAGCCCCGTGGGCCATTCCGTCGAAGGATTGGAGTAACGCCCAAGTTTTGCCAAGTTCAGCTGCTGGATGGCACTAGTAGACCCGCACGTTGATGCCCGACCGCCTGAAAACCCCGTTCGGCCATCGCCCCGTCGTACCCACCACCGGAGTTATCCCGTTCACGGCCACCGCCTCGGATCAGCTATAAAAGGAGCCCCTAGGCTGCCCCTCGACCCAGTGCCACACCTCCACACCACCAGAGCCCTGCCTAGCCACTGCGAGGACCTCGAGGAGGCCTCCTTCCTCGACTCCGGCCGCCCCGATCCGCCTCGGGCTCCGGCTCGATCCGCTCAGGTGAGGCCATCCCAGCCTCCCATACCTGGTCAGCAACCTCCTAGTGCACCCACACTCCTAACCCACGCCCCAATTTGAAGCTTGCAGCTCTGTTGGAAGAGAATCAACCTCGCCCGAACCACCGTCCGCCGGAGTAAGGGCCGCCGTCGACGTGGTGCTCGCCGACGCTCAACCCCACCACCCACCGGTGCGGAAGAACACCTTAAACCCGTAGGTACCTCCGGATCCCCCTGCCTCGATGTGGATGGCCGCCGGCGACCACCGCAGCCCTCGGGCGTCGGCGCGCCCTGTCTTTTCTCTTTCAAACTTTCAAACCTGACGGGTGGGACCCCCCCGTCAGCCTCTCTTTTCTTTTAAACGAAATGTTTTCTGAAAACGCCTTCTGGCAAAGTACGTCTCCTCTCTGGACTGGCGTATTTTTAAACTGAACATTTGATGTTTTTATAAAATGAACCCTGGAAACTTTCTGTTTCATTACAGAAAGGTCCCTGGACTAAAACCCTTATAGCTTTTGAACAAAAAATGATTTTTGATTGATTCTTTTTCTGTCATCTTTATTTTTCTGTCTAGTGTTTTATCGTATTTATTTGAGAAATATTTGGAGCAATTTTTGTGCACACATGGTATTTACGTTAGAACGTATTTTTCTTTATATCGTAGATACCGGAGGAGGTGACGGAACCGTGAACTTCACCGAGCTAGACTCCGACTACTCCGAACCAGGCAAGCATGTTTGAACCTTTGATATGATGAGTGTTTTGCATGTTTTCTTTGAGTAGCTAGTTTATGGCATGTTCATATATATAGCAGTAAGTGTTGTATAGCACGCAAAGTTGATGCAAGTGAGCTTCGAAACTCCATATACATTTTGATGTGAGTCTACATGATCATGTGGTGACATGAGAGGTGGTAAGATGGCAGTGTTGTAGCATGCCAGTCTTATGCCAAACCATTTAACTCCAGTGTTGACGTGGATCAAGTCACGTTATCATCCATACATGTTTTCTGCAAAGATTATGGTTTAGTAAGTTGCAAACCACTTTCCTCGTACACACCAGATAGAGAGACTGTGATGAGGGTTCCATGGCCCTGGATTAAAGCCAATCATCCGGTCAGGGGGCATGGGTGTTTTCGGTTGGGACCGAGTGGGGGGCACCCCTTAGAGCGCGCATATATAAATTTGATCCCATGCTATTCGAGGTTGTAGCCTCCCCGTCTCAAAGTTTTTCTTGAACGTTGCCTAGGGTGATTCCTGGCATAGTGAGGTGGAAATGGGTGTGTACTGGTTAGATGTGTTTCTGCTGAAATACCGTAAACGGAACTAGTCCTTCGAGACTACCGAAATCCGTTGGCTGTGGTTAAATAGTACAAACTCTGCAGAGTCAAAATCATCCAAGAAATCATATCTTGATCAACGATTGTGTTCAACATATCCTTGTCAGTATCAATCTTAGTGACAAAACTCCGGTGAACAAACATGAGTGTTTCGTCCGGTTAATGGTTTATTCCTTTGGTTGGACTAACCCGTTTATTATCATGTGCTGAGTATTTCCTGTGAGTGATATATCTTCATGAATTTATTGAATACAAATTATGAAATATAAACCCTTTCTGTGATGTCGCTCAGACGTCCGACTGTGACACGCCTGCTATTTACTTTCAATATAAGCCCTTTCTGTGATGTCACTCAGACGTCCGACTGTGGCACGCTAGCTACTTACTTTCAATATAAGCCCTTTCTGTGATGTCGCTCAGACGTTCGGCTGTGGCACTCTTGTTATTTATTTTCAGTATAAGCCCTTTACGAGATGTCACTCAGACGTCCGACTGTGGCATCTCTGTTATTTATTATAAGCCCTTTTCGAGATGTCACTCAGACGTCCGACTGTGGCGTCGCTGTTATTTACTTTCATTATAAGCCCTTTCCGAGATGTCGCATAGACGTCCGACTGTGGCACGCACTGTCATTTACCTTTCAATATAAGCCCTTTTCGTGGCGTTGCCCAGACGCCCGATTGCGGCATGATAATTTATTTATTCCACCTTTCGAGGCGTCGCTTCAGACACCCGAACGGTTTTCAGTTATTTGGTTGGGATTTCGGGAGGATTACCGCCTGACTTCCTTTTTATTCTGCATACCGTGCAAGTTCATTATTTGAGTGTGCATTGCTAATTGCTCATGACGCATCATGTTTGCATTTGTTATATCTTATGTCCGGACTGTCTTGCGAGTACATTCAAAGTACTCATCTGGCTTGTTGATTTGGCCACATGTTAACGAAGGCGGTCTCATGGATGAAGAGTTCGATAGCGAGTCCGACGCCTAGAGGAGTCCCAGCCAGTCCCATGCGAATCCTGGAAATTTGGTCACTTGTATCATATACGCTTCCATTACCCAAATAAATTCATCGAGCCTCACTTCGACGCTCGATGAGCTGAAAGATTAGGAGTCATGTCATCCACTCCACTGTGACTTATCCACCACCACTTTTTTTGCGAGTCGGTAGTATGCCACCACACCATTGTGTCATATCCGCCCTTATGTATAATTATTGGCATGCTTGTAATAAATTGTTGAGCACCTCAGCTCAACCTTGTAATATATTTTAGTCCCACTAGACTTCTGTATCAAGATTTTGTCTACCAGTAAGGAGGATTTTTCCTCATACTGGAAATAAAATGGTCGGTTTCTCAATAAGCATTTTATTGAAAAACCGGTCGTGACAAACTTGGTATCAGAGCCAGGATGACTGTAGGAAGCCACTAGGTGCGATCGCTAATCAGTTATTAGCGTCTTAGTGCAATTTTAGCATTTTTGCAAAATGTAGCAATTTTCTGTTAGTCATCATAAATTTATGATCTGACTATTTGGAATTTTTTTCTACTTTTGTAGAGGGCTAGCAGCGACTGTGAGTCTCAGGTGTTCGCCAATGTGCCAGAGGGGTTATCAAGCTCCTCTCCTGCATCATCAAGATCGCGATTGGGCCATCAGTCTGCCTAGTGTTCACACTCTACCAGCACAAGATCAGCGACAGTCTGTCCATGCACTAGGCTGCGGTGCAGTTCAAGGGAGGGCGTGCGGAGTCACGTCACCTCCGATTTGTGGGTAGAGCCATGCCTACGGAGAGGCATGCCATGCAGATGGCCGCCCGGGAGGTGATAGCTCGTCTCTGAGATGTTCTTCCTTCAACGAAGACTTGTCGCTATCATTACCTCCCATGCCACGTGCCTTACACCTGTCACTATGCATTCGCTTTACCTAGGGGAGAGCGAGATGAGGCTATTGAGATGCTTGTTGAGTATCTCCAGGCTCTTGAGGCAGCCTTTGATAACCTTGTGGACGACCTTGTGGCTGCTCGTATGGACTCTGTGCATGGCTGTTCCGCCAACAGGAGGGAGCTCCTCCACACATCACCACCACTGACTTTCGTCTCGTCCTCAGCATCTTATTCACCTACCATCCTCGCCACCGCTTGTCGCCTGCCTACCACTGAGGAGTTTGACCAGGTCATTGTACCCACTCCAGTCCGTGCTGCACCACCTATGGCGCCCACTCCAGTCCGTGCTGCACCACCTTTTGCGCCCACTCCAGTCCGTGTTGCTCCTCCTATGGCGTCCGCTCCAACTACTCAGTGCAACACTTCTCGTCTGGAGCCTATTAGTGAGGAGGAGGTTGAGTCCCCAGCCTCACTGGGCCTCACCCTCGGCATGCCAAGGGAGATCCTTAACATCTCCGACTGAGTGCGCTTAGCTGTCACGCGACGTACCAGCTTGTGTGATATGTTTATATGTATATAGGTTGTGAGAAGTAGTTTGTATGCTCATCATGTAGGAACTGGGAGAAGTGCACTAGCCTAAATAACATGTCAGGAATGTGTATGCACATCCTGAGTAATGTATTGTATAATTACTGCTTGCGTGTAAGATATGTACTGAGCGGTCTTTCTCCCTGCACAATCAATTATTCTCTTGAAAAATCTTGGAGCATTAAAAAAAATCCGCCTTTATGATTTTATTTATTTTCACAACCCTTTTTTCCCCTTTCTTATGAGTTTTGCAAAATATATCCCCAGAGTGGAAAATGTCTCGCCCTTAGACTCGCTCCATGCCTAATCCGCCAGAAGAGAATTATGGCACCCAAACTAGCAACAATTTCACACAGGGGCAGTCAAGTCAACAGGGCAGTGATGCCGCATTTTCTCAAGTCTGCCGCCTTTATGAACAGAGTCAGCAACAACATCGGGAAATGATGAACCAAGTCATCAACATGGGAAATCACCGTGGTCCGTATCAACAGCAATCCAAATTGTCTGAGCTACAAAAGACGCATCCCCCAACATTTTCTCACACTGACAAGCCACTTGAGGCCGATGACTGGCTTCGAGACATGGAAAGAAAGTTAATTATTGCACAGTGTTCAGACCGTGAGAAGGTACTGTGTGCACCGCACTATCTCACTGGAGCGGCTGCATCATGGTGGGAGAATTTCCTACACATGCGCCCCAATGAAAATGAGATAACCTGGGAGGAATTCAAAGAAGGTTTTCGTGGGGCACACATCCCCAGAAGTATTATGAAGCTCAAGAAGAGGGAGTTTGATGACCTCAAGCAGAGGACCATGACGGTGACTGAATACAACAGTCAGTTTACACTATTGTCCCGCTACGCCAACGAGGAACGTATGACTGAAAACAAGAAGATGGAAAAATTCTTGGACGGTCTGGCACCAACGCTTAAATGCCAGCTGGTCGTACACACCTTTCCAGATTTCAAAACACTGGTGGATAAGGCTATTACCTTGGAAAATGAGCGACGCAGCTTGGAGGATTTTCGCAAGTGCAAGAGGGACCAGACTACACTTGCTCGCAACCAGCGAAGCAAGGCTGATTTTCAGAAAGGTGGAGCACTCAAACCCACGACCAATGTCTCACGGCCAATCAAGAATTTCCATGCAAGAGACAAGGAGTTCACATATCACCCGGGCGTTACCTGTTACGCTTGTGGAGAAGAGGGACACTATGCCAAGCAGTGTCCCAAGCCAAGGAACTCGGCCCCAAAGCCGAACAACGGTGGCAATAATTTAGCGCCCAAGGGAAACAATTTCAACCCCAATAACAACCACAAGAAGGGTCACCTGAACCACGTGACCAAGGAGGAGGCACAGAATGCCCTGGATATCGTACTCGGTACGTTCCCTGTCAACACAATAACTGCCACGGTTTTGTTTGATTCTGGAGCTTCTCACTCGTTCATTTCAAAGAGTTTTGCTTTGCAAAACGATTTTTTAATGCTTCCCTTGGAAAAATCCATGATCATCAAGTCCCCCGGGATTAAGCAAGTCACTCAGAGTTACTGCCAAGGTGTGGTTATTGAATTTGAGGGATTAAGTTTCATGCGAACCTCATTGTATTGGAAAATAAGGGACTAGATGTTATCCTCGGAATGGACTGGTTAACCACCAACAAAGGATTTATTGACTGCTTCAACCGGATAGTAATTCTTACTCACCACCATGGGAAGACAATAAAGGTTTCAGCTCAAGAAAGACAAATACCACGGCGGCCAAGGTTGAACAAGGTGGACGTTTCAGAGTTAAACAAAGTCCCAGTGGTATGTGAGTTTCCAGACGTATTTCCCGAAGAACTACCAGGCATGCCATCAGACCAGGAAATAGAATTCAGCATTGAACTAGCACCTGGAACCACCCCCATATACAAGAAGCCATATAGAATGGCACCCTCCGAGTTAGTAGAATTAAAGAACCAAATAAAGGAATTACTGGACAAAGGATTTATTCGAGCCAGCTCCTCATCTTGGGGTTCACCAGTATTATTTGCCAAGAAAAAGGATGGGACACTAAGATTGTGCATAGACTATCAAGCGCTCAACATGGTCACCATCAAAAACAAGTATCCTATGCCAAGGATAAATGACTTATTTGACCAGCTCGCACAAGCCAAAGTGTTCTCGAAAATTGATTTGAGGTCGGGATATCATCAATTAAAAGTACGGACAGAGGATATTCCAAAGACAACATTTACCTCAAGATACGGCTTATACGAGTTTACAGTAATGCCGTTTGGACTGACTAATGCCCCTGCCTATTTTGTCCACCACATGAACAAAGTATTTATGAAATTTATGGACAAATTTGTTGTGGTATTCATTGATGATATTCTGGTATACTCCAAGACACCAGAAGAGCACGCGGAACATCTCAGGGTTGTACTGGGAGAACTAAGGAAACATCAATTCTACGCCAAATTCAGCAAATGTGAATTTTGGTTAAGACAAGTCAGTTTTCTAGGCCACGTGCTAACCCAAGAAGGTGTTGCCGTAGACCCGGAAAAGGTCAAGGCCGTACTTAGCTGGAAACCACCAGCCAGCGTAACGGATGTACGAAGTTTCCTGGGAATGGTAGGATATTATCGAAGATTTATTGAAGGATTCTCCACTATAGCAAAACCAATGACCCAGTTACTCAAGAAGGATAAAAAGTTTGTATGGACCGAAGCCTGCGAGGAAACTTTCCAAGAACTCAAAAGGAAACTGACAACAGCACCAGTATTGGTTGTGCCCGACATACACAAAAGCTTTGAAGTATATTGTGACGCATCCCGAAAGGGCCTCGAATGTGTATTGATGCAAGAAGGCAAGGTAGTCGCCTACGCTTCCAGGCAACTACGGAAACATGAAGAAAACTATCCTACTCATGACCTGGAATTGGCAGCAGTCATCCATGCACTCAAGGAATGGAGACACTTTTTGCTTGGAAACCGCTGTGAAATATATACAGGCCATAAAAGCCTCAGGTATATTTTCACACAACCAGAAATCAATTTGCGGCAACAACGCTGGTTGGAATTGGTGAAGGATTATGATGTTGGCATACACTACCATCCAGGAAAAGCAAATGTAGTGGCAGACGCCCTTAGTCGAAACCCCAGTCCGAGCAACGACAGCCTACCAATTTTGAGACCAAAATTTCAGCAGGAGTTTGCCAAACTCAATTTAATAATGGTCACCGAAGGCAGTGTGTCGAATTTGGAAATACAGCCTACCCTGATAGAAAAGATTTAAGGAGGCTCAGCGTGGACACCCTAGCATTGAAGGCATAAAAAGAAAAGTGAGTTTGGGCAAGGCCTCAGAGTTCGTCATAGACGAGCAGGGAATATTGTGGTACAGAGATAGCCTTTGCGTACCAAATATCAGGGACCTCAAACAGCAAATTATAGCTGAAGGCAACACCGCCCCATATTCGATCCATCCTGGAGGAACAAAAATGTACAAAGACCTTCAGGAAAAATTTTGGTGGCACGTTATGAAAAGGGCCATAGCCACATTCATTGCATGTTGTGATTCATGTCAACGCATCAAGGCCGAGCACCAGAAACCAGACGGACTATTACAGCCAAACAAGATACCCAAGTGGAAATGGGACGAGATTGGAATGGATTTTATTGTTGGACTACCTCGTTCACGACATGGAAATGATGCCATATGGGTCATCATAGATAGACTGACTAAGGTGGAACATTTCATCCTGGTGAAGACAACCCACACCACTCAAAAGCTTGCCAGGCTTTATCTCTCTCGTATCGTCTGTTTACATGGAGTCCCAAAGACCATAATATCCGACAGAGGCACACAGTTCGTCTCTAGATTTTGGGATCACCTACAACAGGCACTGGGAACTCAACTAGCATTCAGTACAGCATACCACCCCCAGATAGATGGACAAACTGAACGGGTAAACCAAATTCTAGAAGACATGCTGAGAGCATGTGTCCTCACCTATGGAACCAGTTGGGAAGAAAGCTTGCCGTATGCAGAGTTTGCATACAATAACAGTTACCAAGCCAGCCTACAAATGGCACCCTTTGAAGCCTTGTACGGGCGGAGATGTTGTACCCCGCTAAATTGGTCAGAGACCGGAGACAGCCGTATCTTCGGCCCAGATATGCTCAAAGAAGCCGAGGAAAAGGTTAAGCTAATTAGGGACCGACTCAGGACAGCTCAAAGTCGACAGAAGAGTTATTACGATCAAAAACATCGTGGAGTCAGTTTTGAACCCGGTGAGTATGTGTACCTGCGAGTATCTCCTATGAGGGGCCTGCAACAATTCAAGGTTACAGGAAAGTTGGCACCAAGATTCATCGGACCATTCTGTGTAGTTGCACGAAGAGGCACGGTAGCCTACCAGCTAGACATACCTGAGGAATTCTCAGATGTCCACGACGTGTTCCACATATCACAGTTGAGGAAGTGCGTAAGCAACCCAGAGAAGCATGTATCCCATGAAGACATCGACGTACAACCAGACCTCACCTATAGAGAACGCCCAATAAAAATATTGGAGGAGTCTGAAAGGAGGACCCGTCAGAAAACAATCAAGTTTTTCAGAGTTCAGTGGAGCAATCACACCGAAGATGAGGCAACGTGGGAAAGAGAAGATTTTCTTCGGACAGAACACCCACACCTATTTAAGGAATATCTGAAATCTCAGGGACGAGATTTTTCCTAAGGGGGTAGGTGTTGTGACACTCCAAAAAAAGTTTAATTGGTTTTCAACAAATTCTTTATTTGATTTGAAGGAGACTATTCAAAACCTTTTAAAAGACTCTCCTTCTCAAATATTTTTCTCGTATGTCAAAATCTTTATTTTTGGGTTATCCTCAACCCTGGTGTTTGGTTTTGAAGGCTTTTCATTGGTGTGGCCTCATCACAATTTATTTTGAATGTTTTTTATTTAGAGAGAAATCCTTAGGGTTTTTGGTTTTATTCCTTTTATCCCAACCATTCTCTTTCACCATGCCCCATGTTAAAAAAATATTTTTCTTCCAAAACACCTCCCCCCCAATTTGGTTCCAGTCAAGTAGCCAATCCCAGCAAGTTCAACCTATTTTTGATTTTTATTCCATTTATTTTTAACCCTAAAACCATTTATGTCCTTATTTTTGAACCTAGGTGGTGTACAAAGGGAGTACCAATTTTCTTGTGAGTTTTGACCTCAAACCAACTCCCCTGACTAGTCCTTAGCACCCCCAACCTAGATCCATCAAGATCCACTCTTCCATAGTTCAAATATTTCAAAATTTGCCCACTGCAATTCTGGACCAGATTCATCATTTTTGGCGAAATTCATTTTTCTCTTCTCCAAAAATTCTACCAAAAATCAGGCAGCCCCTGGGTGCATTGAGAGGCCACCCCACCAAAGATCAGCTCAAGGAAAATTCCCCACATGCCAAAATCATTTCATCGAACACCTGGCGGGCACTGTTGCTGTGCAAATTCAGAAAAAAAAATCAGAGTCAGTGTCCAGTTTCAGAACATCGGCGTCGTTTTCTTCAGAGATCGTCGTCAATCTCACCAGTGCACGCGCTTGGCATCTTGCGCACTGCACCCCTTCCATATCCATGCACCGCACACTCGCTTGGCCGGGCGTGGGCGTAGGTGGCGACGTGTCTCGCCGATGCCAGCAGCTTCTGCGGTGGCAGAGCCACCCGTGGCGGCAGCAGGGGTCAGCGCTAGCGTTCGGCGCCGTCCAGCACCGCCCAAGCCACCCGAGGCCTCCGCGTGGCCACCCCTTCCTCTGTGCATGCTGCGGTACCATTGCCGTGGCCTGGCGAGCACAGGGCGCGCTCCCTGCCGCCGACGAGCCCTGTGGGCCGTTCCGTCGAAGGATTGGAGTAACGCCCAAGTTTTGCCAAGTTCAGCTGCTGGATGGCACTAGTAGACCCGCACGTTGATGCCCGACCGCCTGACAACCCCGTTCGGCCATCGCCCCACCATACCCACCACCGGAGTTATCCCGTTCACAGCCACCGCCTCGGATCAGCTATAAAAGGATCCTCCAGGCTCCCCCTCGACCCAACGCCACACCTCCACACCACCAGAGCCCTGCCTAGCCACTGCGAGGACCTCGAGGAGGCCTCCTTCCTCGACTCCGGCCGCCCCGATCCGCCTCGGGCTCCGGCTCGATCTGCTCAGGTGAGGCCATCCCCGCCTCCCATACCTGGTCAGCAACCTCCTAGTGCACCCACACACCTAACCCACGCCCCAATTTGAAGCTTGCAGCTCTGTTGGAAGAGAATCAACCTCGCCCGAACCACCGTCCGCCGGAGTAAGGGCCGCCGACGACGTGGTGCTCGCCGATGCTCAACCCCACCACCCACCGGTGCGGAAGAACACCTTAAACCTGTAGGTACCTCCGGATCCCCCTGCCTCGACGTGGATGGCCGCCGGCGACCACCGCAGCCCTCGGGCGTCGGCGCGCCCTGTCTTTTCTCTTTCAAACTTTCAAACCTGACGGGTGGGACCCCCCCGTCAGCCTCTCTTTTCTTTTAAACGAAATGTTTTCTGAAAACGCCTTCTGGCAAAGTACGTCTCCTCTCTGGACTGGCGTATTTTTAAACTGAACATTTGATGTTTTTATAAAATGAACCCTGGAAACTTTCTGTTTCATTACAGAAAGGTCCCTGGACTAAAACCCTTATAGCTTTTGAACAAAAAATGATTTTTGATTGATTCTTTTTCTGTCATCTTTATTTTTCTGTCTAGTGTTTTATCGTATTTATTTGAGAAATATTTGGAGCAATTTTTGTGCACACATGGTATTTACGTTAGAACATATTTTTCTTTATACCGTAGATACCGGAGGAGGTGACGGAACCGTGAACTTCACCGAGCTAGACTCCGACTACTCCGAACCAGGCAAGCATGTTTGAACCTTTGATATGATGAGTGTTTTGCATGTTTTCTTTGAGTAGCTAGTTTATGGCATGTTCATATATATAGCAGTAAGTGTTGTATAGCATGCAAAGTTGATGCAAGTGAGCTTCGAAACTCCATATACATTTTGATGTGAGTCTACATGATCATGTGGTGACATGAGAGGTGGTAAGATGGCAGTGTTGTAGCATGCCAGTCTTATGCCAAACCATTTAACTCCAGTGTTGACGTGGATCAAGTCACGTTATCATCCATTACTTCCTTTTGTGCTACCACATGTTTTCTGCAAAGAATATGGTTTAGTAAGTTGCAAACCACTTTCCTCGTACACACTAGATAGAGAGGCCGTGATGAGGGTTCCATGGCCCTGGATTAAAGCCAGTCATCCGGTTAGGGGGCATGGGTGTTTCCAGTTGGGACCGAGAGGGGGGCACCCCTTAGAGCGCGCGTATATAAATTTGATCCCATGCTATTCGAGGTTGTAGCCTCCCCATCTCAAAGTTTTTCTTGAACGTTGCCTAGGGTGATTCCTGGCATTGTGAGGTGGAAATGGGTGTGTACTGGTTAGATGTGTTTCTGCTGAAATACCGTAAACGGAACTAGTCCTTCGTGACTACAGAAATCCGTTGGCTGTGGTTAAATAGTACAAACTCTGCAGAGTCAAAATCATCCAAGAAATCATATCTTGATCAACGACTGTGTTCAACATATCCTTGTCAGTATCAGTCTCAGTGACAAAACTCCGGTGAACAAACATGAGTGTTTCATCCAGTTAATGGTTTATTCCTATGGTTGGACTAACCCGTTTATTATCATGTGCTGAGTATTTCCTGTGAGTGATATATCTTCATGAATTTATTGAATACAAATGATGAAATATAAGCCCTTTCTGTGATGTCGCTCAGACGTCCGACTGTGGCACGCTTGCTATTGACTTTCAATATAAGTCCTTTCTGTGATGTCACTCAGACGTCCGACTGTGGCACGCTAGCGACTTACTTTCAATATAAGACCTTTCTGTGATGTCGCTCAGACGTCCGGCTGTGGCACTCTTGTTATTTATTTTCAGTATAAGCCCTTTACGAGATGTCACTCAGACGTCCGACTGTGGCATCTCTGTTATTTATTATAAGCCCTTTTTGAGATGTCACTCGGACGTCCGACTGTGGCGTCGCTGTTATTTACTTTCATTATAAGCCCTTTCCGAGATGTCGCATAGACGTCCGACTGTGGCACGCACTATCATTTACCTTTCAATATAAGCCCTTTTCGTGGCGTTGCCCAGATGCCCGATTGCGGCATGATAATTTATTTATTCCACCTTTCGAGGCGTCGCTTCAGACACCCAAACGGTTTTCAGTTATTTGGTTGGGATTTCGGGAGGATTACCGCCTGACTTCCTTTTTATTCTACATACCGTGCAAGTTCATTATTTGAGTGTGCATTGCTAATTGCTCATGACGCATCATGTTTGCATTTGTTATATCTTATGTCCGGACTGTCTTGCGAGTACATTCAAAGTACTCATCTGGCTTGTTGATTTGGCTAGATGTTGACGAAGGCGATCTCATGGATGAAGAGTTCGATAGCGAGTCCGACGCCTAGAGGGGTCCCAGTCAGTCCCGTGCGAATCCTGGAAATTTGGTCACTTGTATCATATGCGCTTCCATTACCCAAATAAATTCATCGAGCCTCACTTCGACGCTCGAAGAGCTGAAAGATTAGGAGTCATGTCATCCACTCCACTGTGACTTATCCACCACAACTTTTATTGCGAGTCAGTAGTATCCCACCACACCATTGTGTCATATCCGCCCTTATGTATAATTATTGGCGTGCTTGTAATAAATTGTTGAGAACCTCAGCTCAACCTTGTAACATATTTTAGTCCCACTGGACTTCTGTATCAAGATTTTGTCTACCAGTAAGGAGGATTTTTCCTCATACTGGAAATAAAATGGTCGGTTTCTCAATAAGCATTTTATTGAAAAACCGGTCGTGACACTTTTGGATTTTCTTGAATATCTTGGGGTGCCATGGGCATCCCCAAGCTTAGGCTCTTGCCACTCCTTATTCCATAGTCCATCAAATCTTTACCCAAAACTTGAAAACTTCACAACACAAAACTCAACAGGAAATCTCATAAGCTCCGTTAGTGAAAGAAAGCAAAACCACCACATAAGGTGCTGTAATGAACTCATTCTTTATTTATATTGGTGTTGAACCTACTGTATTTCAAGTTCTCTATGTTTCATACCACTTAATACTAGCCATAGATGCATCAAATAAGCAAACAACACACGAAAAACAGAATCTGTCAAAAACAGAACAATCTATAGCAATCTGTAACCCACGAATACTTATGGAACTCTAAAATTCCTACCAAAATAGGAAGTCCTCGAAAATGTGTCTATTGATCTACAGAAAAAAAGAATCAACACAAAATCACGTTTCTGTGATTTAACAAAACTAAATTCTTGCATGCAAAGTTTCTGTTTTTCAGCAGAATCAAATTAACTATCACCGTAGGTTATCCTATAGCTTCTACTTGGCACAAACACTAATTAAACATAAAAACACATCTAAACAGAAATAGATGCAAAATTTATTACTAAACAGAAACAAAAACAAAAAACACGAATAAAATTGGGTTGCCTCCCAACTAGCGCTATCGTTTAACGCTCCTAGCTAGGCATAAAAGCGAGGATAGATCTAAGTAGTGCCATCTTTGGCACTCAATTCATAAGTAGCTCGCATGATAGATTCATAAGGTAATTTAATTTCCTTTCTTGGAAAGTGCTCCATGCCTTTCCTTAATGGAAATTGGAATCTAATATTCCCTTCCTTCATATCAATAATCACGCCAATCATTCTAAGGAAAGGTCTACCAAGAATAATAGGGCAAGAAAGGTTGCAATCTATATCAAGAATGATAAAATCTACGGGCACCAAATTTCTATTTGCAACAATGAGAACATCATTGATCCTTCCCATTGGATTTTTAATGGTGGAATCTGCAAGATACAAATTTAAAGAGCAATCATCAAGATCATGGAAACCTAGAATATCACATAAAGTTTTCAGAATCGTGGAAACACTAGCACCCAAATCACACAAAGCATAGCACTCATGATCTTTAATTTTAATCTTTATAGTAGGTTCCCACTCATCATTAAGTTTTCTAGGTGTAGAAACTTCCAAATTAAGTTTTTCATCAAAAGATTGCATCAAGGCATCAACAATATGCTTGGTAAAAGCTTTATTTTGACTATAAGCATGAGGAGAATTCACAACGGATTGCAACTAGGAAATACAACCTTGTAAAGAACAATTATCATAATTAAATTCCTTGAAATCCAAGATAGTGGGTTCAATGCTATTTAAAGTCTTGACCTCTCCAATCCCACTTTTACCAAAATTAGCATCAAGATCTAATAACTCTGAATTATTGGGACGCCTTTTAACTAAAGTTGACTCATCTCCAGTCCCATTATTAAGATTCATATTGGAAAACAAAGATCTAATAGGGGACACATCAATAACTTTAAGATCTTCATCATTATTTTCATTGAAACTAGAAGAACACGCTTTTATAAAGCAATCTTTCTTAGCACGTAATCTAGCGGTTCTTTCCTTGCACTCATCAATGGAAATTCTCATTGCTTTGAGAGACTCATTGATATCATGCTTAGGACGAGTAAATCTAAGTTTCAAAGAATCAACATCAAGCGAAAGTCTATCAACGTTCCTAGCCAAATCATCAACCTTGAGTATTTTTTCTTCAAGCAAGGCATTAAAATTCTTTTAAGAGAACATAAATTATTTTACACTATTCTCAAAATCAGAGGGCATCTTATTAAAATTACCATAAGAATTATTGTAGGAATTTCCATAATTATTAGAGGAATTACTAGGGAACGGTCTAGGGTTAAAGTTTTCTCTATAAGCATTGTTTCCAAAACTATTCCTACCAAAAAACATCACATCCATAGATTCATTATTATTATCAATCATAGTAGACAAAGCTATATCATTAGGATCAAGAGGAGCACTATTAGTAGCAAAAAATTTCATAAGTTCACCCATCTTCCCACTCAAAACATTAATTTCTTCTATAGCATGCACTTTTTTACTAGTAGATCTTTCGGTGTGCCATTGAGAGTAATTAGCCATAATATTATCAAGAAGTTTTGTAGCATTTCCTAAAGTGATTTCCATAAACGTGCCTCCCACGGCCGAATCTAAAAGATTTCTAGAAGCAAAGTTCAATCCGGCATAAATTTTTTGTATGATCATCCATAAATTCAAACCATGAGTAGGGCAATTGCGAATCATCAATTTAATTCTTTCCCAAGATTGGGCAACATTCTCATGATCAAGTTGTTTAAAATTCATAATATCGTTCCTAAGAGTGATGATCTTAGCGGGAGGAAAATATTTAGAGATAAAAGCATCTTTGCACTTGTTCCAAGAATCAATACTATTCTTAGGCAAAGACAAAAACAAAACTTTAGCATGATCTCTAAGTGAAAATGGAAATAACTTCAATTTAACAATATCATTGTCCATATCTGTCTTCTTTTGCATATCACACAAATCAACAAAGTTGTTTAGATGGGTAGCGACTTCTTCACTAGGAAGGCCGGCGAATTGATCTTTCATAACAAGATTCAACAAAGCAGTATTGATTTAACAAGACTCAACATCATTAAGAGGAGCAATCGGAGTACTAAGGAAATCAATATTATTGGTATTGGAGAAATCACACAATTTGGTATTATCTTGCGCCATGGAGACAAGTAATCCAACACTCAAGCAAACAAAAAGAGGCAAACGAAAGAGAGAGAGGAGATTTGGAAAGAGAGGGTGAATAAAACGGCAAGGGTGAAGTGGGGGAGAGGAAAATGAGAGGCAAATGGCAAATAATGTAAATGCGAGGGTGCCGCGGTAGAGCGTGTCGCGCGGCTCGGCGGCTGTTGACCCGTCTGCCGCCCCGCTATGTCCGAGGCCTTGCGGAGACGCCTTCTTGGCGGGGCCGGGGGCTCCGCCTGCGGCAAGCTGTCCGAAGGTTCGGGTCCGACAGGCTCTCCCTCGCCGGGCTCGCTCGGTTCAGCTTCAGGCCCGGCAAGCTCTTCCTCGCCGGCGAACTCCTCTCGCTCGGCAAGGCTTGCCGCCTCTGCTGCCTCTGCCTCCTCCACGGTGAATCCAAATACGCCCGCGGCAGCGGCTGCTGCCGCCTCTTCCAGCCTGGTGGCGATGCGCTGCATCTCATCGTCGACGGTGTCGCGGGTGAGGCTCTTCTGCTCATCGGCACGGACCGGCACTTCTACCAAGCCGTCGAAGAACTCCTGCACGATGGGGTCTGCCGGCTCTTGCCAAGTTGGAACGATTCCATGAGAATCGCACAGCGGCATCACTGCACGGATGCGGTCAAGCGAAGAATTGTTGCACAGCGGAACGACATCCCGCGGCAACATGAACGGATGCTGGGGATCACGCTTGAACAGCTCCAGGAGCATCGCGTCCAGCTCCAGAACCGTGAAGTCGAAATTGAGGCCTGGGCGCAGCCTCATGATATCCGCCGAGTTCTGGAACTCCCAGGCAGGTCTCCCCCTCTCTTGCAGGGGGGCGATGCGGCGACGAAGGAAATCTGCGCCAACTGCGCCTATAGTGAGCCTGGCAAGCCTGAGGCGAAGGATACGGGTGACGGCAATCTTTAGCCTATCGTCCTCCGGGGCCATGTTGCTCCAATCATTGCCGCGCACTACTGGGGCTTGGCGTAGGGCGGTAAATGGCTGCGGGTTCTCCTCGACAATCCAGCACCACTCTGCTCTCCATTCTTCCCATTTGCTGCGGAGCTCTCCCTCTAGATAAGCATCCTTCTTGCCAGTCCTCGAGATCCAAGCGATTCCGCCGGCAAGGGGCTCTCCTCTCTCTACTCGGGGCATAAAGAAGTGGCGGAAGAGGGCTACGTTTGGATGGACTCCGACAAAGTTTTCGCACAGATGTGCGAAAACTGCCATGGTCAGGACAGCATTGGGGGTGAAGTCAAGGAGGCGGAACCCGTAGGTGTTCATGATGTCACAGAAAAATTCAGAGTAGGGCGGGCAGAGCCCGCAGTAGAAGAACAGCGCAAAGAAGGGATACCCGTTCGGAGCCAGTCTCGAAGCGGTGGCCGGGAGTACCCTCGTGCACGGATGCGCTCGCGTCTCCGTCGACCAGAAGAGGTAGTAGTACTCCCTCAGCTCCTTCGCATCAAGCTGAGGGGGGAAGATGGCCCGCTCCTTTCGCAGCGCCTCGAGCCGCTGCGCCTCGGCCGACTTCACGCCCTTCCCCTTGTCGGCTTTCGGAGCCATGGCGGAGGTGGCGGGGGAGATCGACGGTGTTGGTGGCGCCGGTGGCAATGGGGGGCGGAGCGCTGCTCTCTTTCGGCTTTGAGAAGAAAGGGGGAGCGGCGGAGATTTTCGAGAATGGAGTAACAACCGGCGAAGTGGGCAAATTGCCCCTGTTTCCCCTGCTTATAAAGAGGGAGGGGGCGGACGTTTCGCCCTTCCGAATAAAGAAACCACCCACGATCTCTCCCACGATGCCGCATTCAACGCTTGTCGTTCGGGGAGGGCGCGGTGGATACGGAGCAAGATTCGGCGTAACCCAGGCCGCGTGTGCCCGTCCCTGTTTTGGGCCTGGCCCAACAGCGCTCGGCACCGTGTGTAGCCCAGGCCCGGGGATAGATGTCGGGGAAACTGATCCACGAACACCTATGGGGCCGGCGGACCGGGCCCCTTTCGGTTCGGTGGGGGGCGGAGATCGCACGAAGAGCAGATCGAGGCGAAACACACGAGCAGTTTACCCAGCTTCGGAGCTCTCCGGAGAGATAACACTCCTACTGCTGCTTGTCTGATTGTATTGTGTTCTCGCTCGGGAGCGCTGAGTGCTACAGTACACTCTAGCTGCTAACGTGACCGAGCGTGTGTGATTTTCTGGGTTCGAACCCCCTCTACGTTGCGCATGGGCCTCCTTTTATACGCTCAAGGGGTCACCGACAGGTGGCAACGCAGATGAGGGTAAAAATGGAAAAGGAGTTGCGGTTGGTACAGCTACCTGCACAATGTATCCTACCTAACCCTGACGGCAGGGGACAAAGGCATTAAATGCCCGTCTGCGTCGCCCAAACAGTGCAAAAAGGGACCGTCAGGGACGCCACCGCTCGCCACGATGGCGATCTTGTCAGCGTCGCATGCCACCGCGCACCTCTGGCTGCACAGCCTCTCGCCACGCGTGCCTGGAAAGGTCCCCAGGGCGACACGTTGGTGGATGTGCTGGAACGTGGGTACAGAGTGGCCGCTTGCCGCGGCAAGCGCCTTGCCGCGGTTGTTGTCTTGCTGCGCCCGGAAGCTTGTCGCTCACCGGGCCTTGCCGGGACGCGCGGCGCGTCGCGGCAAGTTCCTTGTGCTGCCTTGATTGGCCTTCCCCGCAAGCTCCTCTTGCCGGGGCCTTGTCTCCTTGGTTTAAATACTTTGTTCTTGAATGGCTCCAAAGGAACCACGGAGGACCTTGGCGGTCACCCGGCAAGCCTTGCCGCGGGGCGCTGCAACTGCCCGTGCACAAGTTAGGGATACTAGGGTACCCCTACTCTAGTACACCGACAGAGGGAGATGAGTTTGTGATGGGTACTTGGTATGTCTTGACTTGAGCGAAGACCTCCTCGGCAACGGCGCCAAAAATCCTTCTTTCTCCGTCTTGAGCTTGCGTTGGTTTTCCTTGAAGAGGAAAGGGTGATGCAGCAATAGTAGCATAAGTATTTCCCTCAGTTTTTGAGAGCCAAGGTATCAATCCAGTAGGAGGCTACTCAAAAGTCCCACGCACCTACACAAACAAACAAAGAACTCACACCAACGCAATAAAGGGGTTGTCAATCCCTTCACGGCCACTTGCGGAAGTGAGATCTGATAGAGATAATATGATAAGATAAATATATTTTTGGTATTTTATAATATAGATTGGAAAAGTAAAGATGCAAATAAAAGTAGATTGAAAGCTTATATGATAAAAGATAGACCCGGGGGCCATAGGTTTCACTAGTGGCTTCTCTCAAGATAGCATAAGTATTACGGTGGGTGAACAAATTACTATCGAGCAATTGATAGAAAAGCGAATAATTATGAAATTATCTACGCATGATCATGTATATAGGCATCACGTCCGTGATAAGTAGACCGACTAATTCCTGCATCTACTACTATTACTCCACACATCGACCGCCATCCAACATACATCTAGAGTATTAAGTTCATAAGAACAGAGTAACGCATTAAGAAAGATGACATGATGTAGAGGGATAAACTCATGCAATATGATATAAACCCCATCTTTTTATCCTCGATGGCAACAATACAATACGTGCCTTGCTGCCCCTGCTGTCACTGGGAAAGGACACCGCAAGATTGAACCCAAAGCTAAACACTTCTCGCGTTGCAAGAAAGATCAATCTAGTAGGCCAAACCAAACTGATAATTCGAAGAGACTTGCAAAGATAACTTAATCACACATAAAATAATTCAAAGGAGATTCAAATATTTCTCATAGATAAACTTGATCATAAACCCACAATTCATCTGATCTCGACAAACACACCGCAAAAAGAGTTACATCAAATAGATCTCCAAGAAGATCGAGGAGAACATGGTATTGAGATCCAAAAAGAGAGAAGAAGCCATCTAGCTAATAACTATGGACCCGAAGGTCTGTGGTAAACTACTCCCAACTCATCAGAGGGGCTATGGAGTTGATGTAGAATCCCTCCATGGTGATTCCCCCTCCGGCGGAGCGTCGACGAAGGCTCCAAGATGGGATATCGCGGATACAGAATGTTACGGTGGTGGAATTAGGTTTTCGTTGGCTCCCATGATGTTCTTGGGGTACGTGGGTATATATAGGAGGAAGAAGTAGGTCGGTGGCCGCCCGAGGGGCCCATGAGATAGGGGGCGCGCCCTGTAGGGGTGGGCGCAGCCTCCACCCTCGTGGCCGTCTCGACTGCTTCTTGACTTGCACTCCAAGTCCTCTGGATCACGTTCGTTCCAAAAATCATGCTCCCAAAGGTTTCATTCCGTTTGATATTCCTTTTCTTCGAAATACTGAAATAGGCAAAAAATAGCAATGTGGGCTGGGCTTCCGGTTAGTAGGTTTGTCCCAAGAATTGTATAAATGTGTAAAGTAAAGCCCGTAAACATCCAAAACGGGTAATATAATAGCATGGAACAATCAAAAATTATAGATACGTTGGAGATGTATCAGAGGTCAATATGGTTATCCCTTTGAACAGAGGTCCCTGCCAACTTGCTTTAGCTCTCTCATATTTGAGTTGCATGCCTAGGTGATTATCCCAATTAATGCCCACAACTTCCCAACACTTTTCAATAAAAGGACACTCATAGAATAGATGTGCATTTGTTTCAAGTACATCCAAGTTGCACATTGGACAATTGTGATCTTCTCCAATATTAAAGTGCCTTCTTAGAAGCATATCCCTTGTATTGACCCTATCATGCAACATCAACCATGCAAACACTTTATGTCTCATGATACATTTTTATTTCCAAACGGAGGTGATGCATTGTGGAGCCACTATGTTTCTGAACATGAAGTTGTAAAACTTCTTCGGTTTGAAATCAGTATCACCCCAGGAAAGAATCCATTCATCAGTTCTCATAGCTTCCAAGTTGATCCCTTCCATGATCTCTTGTAAATTATCCAGTTCAGCTCTGGCTTCCGTCGACAGAGGCAGCATGAAGTTTTCCACGTGATCATTATTGTTATAGTACTGCGCCAACGAGATATCTTCATCATTGGCAAACGAGAATAGATGTTCATGGGTGTCCATCAACGGTCTTTCATTGATCCAAACATCTTTCCAAAGCAGGATCGTGTCCCCCGCAGCAGGTATACACGAGGTGATTCCACGGTAGATATCCATCAGAGAGAAGACATCGCGCCACCAGAAAGAACCACAGGTTGGCTTTGCATGGGGTGGTGAATCATCATAATGGGCATTCCAAACTAGCATTACCCAAGGGACGTCCTATTTGTGAATAAATTTATGGAGGTATTTGAGCAAAAGTGCTTTGTTTTGGATTTGTAGGTTTAAAACCCCAAGACCCCCTTTTTTCTTTAGGCGGCAAACCATATCCCAAGCTGCTAATGAGTGGGTTTTGGCGTCTCTATCCACTTCTTTCCTCCATAAGCAGTGCCTTCTTGCTCGGTCAAAGATCTCAATCAACTTGAGTGGAAGTTTTAGAACACACATTGCAAAAGATAGCAGTGATGAGAGCGCAGAGTTAATCAGCTACACTCGCTCTTCGTAAGATAACTAGATAGCGGTTCCAGTCAATCTTCTCTCGATTCTGTCGACCAAAGGCATCAAATCTCTTATAGTGGGCCTCGTTGTACCGAGAGGCAAACCTAGATAGCTAAACGGCATCTCCCCAACTTGGCACCCTAAAGCATTGGCCAGATCTAAAGTTTTTTGAGCATTCACATTAATTGGCATTAACTGTGACTTAGCGTAGTTGATTTTCAGACCAGTTACCCGGGCATAAGAATCCAGAATCCCCTTAATTGTCTGAAGCTCATGCAGATTAGCTGGGAGGATGATTAATGTGTCATTGGCATATTGTATAAATGGGTAATCCTCTGATGTAGGTTGATTAATTGGGAGAGCAATCAAACCATCCAACCAAGCTTTATTAATTAAAGACTTTAATAAATCTACCGCGAGCACAAATAACAATGGGGATATTGGGTCACCCTGCCTCACACCTCGCTTACATTTGAATTATGTGCCAGGTATTCCGTTTAGAAGAATAGAAGAAGATCCTGATTCTAGCAGCATTTTAATCCACATACACCACCTGTCATCAAAACCCTTGCATTCTAGCATTTTCAAAATGAAAGAATGTTCCATCATGTCGAAGGCCTTCTCGAAATCTAGTTTTAGAATCACAATTTCCTTACCCGATTGTTTACACTGATGCAAGTATTCGAATAACCAATCGAGACAATCTTGAATTGTCCTAGTTTTAATGAATCTATAGTGATTTCGATGCACCACCTTTAGAATCCAGCGCTAAAGCCTTTTTGAAAGAATTTTTGTTATAACTTTGAGCACACAATTTAGTAAGGAGATCGATCTATAGTCATTGACAGATTCAGGTGTGAGCTTCTTCGGTATTAGCGTGATCAAAGATGTATTCAAACATTGTAGATTGGTTGTCCCCTTCCAGAAGTCCTCACACAGAGCATAAAAATCCTCTTTTATTATATCCCAACACACTTTAAGGAAAAGTCCATTGAAACCGTCTGGTCCTGGTGCACGATCAGCCAGAATGATTTTGATCACATTGTCAATTTCTTCTTTCCTAAAAGGTATTGAAAGTTCCTCCAGACCTTGGCATTTTTGAATTAGATCAGCAAGCTCAAAATCATACACAGGCTGAGATGACACCCCCATTCTCCTTTTAAAGCAATCATAAAAAGTTGTTGCCTTTTCATCATGATTTTCCACCAAGCGACCATTAGTTAAAACCAAATTTGTGATGGCAATTCTCCGCAATCTTTCAATTGGTCGAGGTTGAAAATATTTAGTATTTTCCTCACCTTGGACTGCCCACCTAAACGTGCAACGTTTTTTCCAGTACTCACTTTGGTACTTAAGCAATCGTAATAAATGTGCTTTTAATATGTTTCTAAAATTGGCTTCAGGAGTGGAAAGCTGTCTCAATTCCTCGAGGTTCTCCATTTGGAGGAGAATTCTATTACAGTTTTCAATTAACAATTTTAACGTAGAAATTGATTTACTCCATTGTTTTAAAGCATACCTAAGTCTCTTTAATTTTGCAGAGATTCTTGTGGCACTGGAGGAGGCCTTAATGGGAGCAAGCCAGGATGATTTCACAACCTACAAAAATCCAGGGTAAGAAGGCCAAAAGTTTTTGAAACTAAAAAGCTTGGATCTTGGTATCGAAGTTTCCACTGATAGAATGCAGGGCACATGATCAGAGATTGGACGGGCAAGAGGTTTGGCAATGGTATTGGGGAATTTCAAAATCCATTTTGGAGAAGAAAAAAACCAGTCTAATTGCTCCAGTAAAGGAGTTTCTTGCATGTTACTCCAAGTGTATCTTCTTCCTTTGATTGGGATTTCGAGCAATCCAAGGTGACTAATAATATAATTAAATTTGATCATATCATCCACATTTCCACCTGGTATATTTCTGTTATCCAAAGAGCGAATGAAGTTAAAATCTCCCATGAAAAGCCAAAGATCATCAGTTTCTATGTTTATATTTTCCATCCAATCCGTGAACATTACCCTCTCAGGTCCATCACACGGCCCATAAATGTTAGAAAGCAACCAACTTTCATTTGTTTGAACCGAGGTCATTTTGATAGTGATTGCAAATGAAAACTGATGAATTATTTGGCCCACAAATTGGCTTCTACACCATATAATAACTAGACCACCTGAAGCACCATCAGATGGAATAAACTCAAATTTATCAAATCTCCTCGGGCAGCATTTTCTAATAAAAGAATGATCAAACTAAGGTTTCTTAGTCTCTTGTAAGCATAAAATCAAGCAGTTGGATTCCTCAATCTTATTGCGAAGTGCATCACATTTAGAAGTAGCATTTAAACCATGAATATTCGAGCACAAAATATTCCACATAACAGATGCCATTAAGTCTTGAAACAGGCTATAAAAAGCGAATAAATAAGTTCAGAAGCACCTAATAAAATTCCACAATGCAGTAGAAACAAACAGCAAAATAAAAGGCCCAGGCCTCGTCCTTCTCCTTGCCCTTGAGAGGGGCAATTAGCTTCTCATTGGTGAGTTCCTCCTGTGGAATAGCACACTGAGTTGTTACAAAATATTGTAGTGTTTCAATCGAAGTGGGAGGAGGGACTTGAGTGGAAGCCGATGTTTCTTCAGTGCTCTTGTCTTGCTGCAGCTCCAAGATGTCTGGAGTCCTCCTCGATTTGACATAATAGGGTTTACGTTTGGTGTCAGCCATGGACGGTGGCTTAAATCCCTGATAACTAGTTGCACGCACACTTCGCCTGACCACAGAAACATCCAGCGGCGTGACCGTTCTGCGCTTTCTCTTATTAGTAGCCACATCCATCTCCATCATCTCAAGCTGTGGGTCAAGAGGTGGATAGTTAACTTCCTGATTGCTGTTATCCACACTCATGAGGTCAGCATCCACCATCTGACAAACTATGTTCAGTTGTGCAACAACAAAATCACAGCAGATCGACCAAGCATCGTGAGGTAAACAGATTATATTGGTGCCCGGTGCAAATGGTGAAAATGGGAAGTATGAGAAGCAGCCCCCCCCCCCCACAAGATCCACTAGAGTGCTCTGTAAACTCTCTGCAAATGTACACCAGGTACTAGTCCGGCTATCTTCTTCAGAGACCCAACAACGTCTAGGAGTGTAAACAGTGCAATAGAAGCAGATCATGAAAGGAAGCCAATTCTCCTCTTCAGATACTTCCAAAACCACTTCATGAGCATTCATCTGCTGAAAAGAAAGATCTCCAGTAGGGTTTCCCTGAACAAATCTGTCAGCCACTTCTTCAATCATTGCAACATGCTCATTCCAAACCCGTAGCCCATCATCAAAACCAGAATCCGCAGTCTATATTCGATCCATCATAGAGGGCCCATCATAACCAGTGAAACTCCTATAACTAAATCCTTGGTACATTGGCGGAATAGGTGGTAGTATTGGCCATTCACCCCAGCCCTGTTGTGGTGGTGGTGGAGGTGGAGCGGCTTGCCAGGCATTTGCAGCATTCTGGAGCTGCCAAACTTGAGCATCATGCTGCTGCTGCATAGCATTTAAAAAGGAAGATGCTCCGGATGCAGGGAAGCACCCAAAGGAGGCGGCGCCTCTTCATCACCAACCAGACCCTAGCTAGGGTTTCTACCATTAAGCACATAAACAGGGACGGTCCACGGGGTGCCTATCCCACTGATATCAGTGATACTCTTAACCACCAGACTAAAAGGCACCAGAGCAAGTTCATTAATCAGAACACGGACAAGCACACGAGATTTTCTGTGACCTGGGCGGTGCCAATACATACATCTCCCAAAACATGAAACTGCCTTAATGATATAATGCTCTGTTTGGTAGTTCAAAGGAAATCCAAGAAAAATAACCCATGCATCTCTTTCAATCACTGACCTATGCATATTTGGACCTTCATCATGGCGCAACAAATAGAAATTCGAATGCTCATCTAAAGGTTGCTCCCCTCTACTAATCAGCGTATCTCTAACAACACTGTCATTGAAACGAATAAGACCCACGCAGAACGGATAGATCTCACACTCAGTAGTAGGCGCACCATGAACATCTCAAAGAACTCTTCTGACCTCTGCAAGCACTTCTTCACATTGCAGATCTCCAGGGTGCGGCACCACCATCACAAGCGCATGCTGCGAGTGATCCAGAGGAGGGTCATCCATTATCACCATGTTGCGCCGCAGCCTTCCCTCCGGACCCTGCTTGATATCCATCTCCCCCGGCACAAACTGGTAGGGCAGCACTGGCAGATTAGCCATTGGAGGCACTAGGTTTGGGGTGGAGGAAAGCACGAGGTGAGGGGTGGAGGAGAGCTCAGGCGCGCAAGGTGACGGGCAAAACAGAGGAGGAAACGTGGTCTCGGGAATCTAGAGGGTGGTAATTGGTTGGTAAGGAGGCGAAACGTCCGGGGTATTTTCAGTACAACTGATAGAAGATTTTACCAGATCCCTCCCATTTCGTTTGACAATCCAAATTTGCTTCTTATCCCTTTTATGTTGGTACTGATTCCGCGATTTTCTACGCCAGATCTTTTTACGACTAATGGAAATCAGAGAGCCAACAGAACAGCCATTTTCAACAACCCCGTCTTTCTTTACCCATGCAACAAGTTTCATGGAACGTGTACGTGCCAGGCAATTCCATTGAATGTGTCCTATCAGACCATAAATATTGCAACATCTATTGTCAAAATAGCACGTTAAAGAAAAATGCCCCTTGGTCTGGCACTTTGTACACCAGGAAGAATTAATCATGGGTGAAGACTCATCAATGTTCATAGAGGAAGAGGGCAGATTAGATACCATAGTTGTATCAACGCAATGCTCGGCTAAATGACCACGTCTCCCACATAAAATACAAATATGAAGCTTGTTATGTATAAACTCTTTAGTAGGCATGGAAGAGATGTAGAGTATCGATTGTATGATTTCATTGGTATAACCAGCTTGCCATAAATCAAGAATATGCTCAAGCTTTGCTTCTGATATTAGATTCCACGATAAGGTTGTAAAATTACATCCAGAAAAACGTTTGCCAATGACTTGATGATCATCCCGGTTGATACATGCACGAAGGCTGCCAAACACCAACTCATCCGAAAAGTCGTTGGAAGCTAGAATTGCACCAGAAGAATGATCTCTCATCATATCTTGAACAACCAAACCCTGATCATGAATAGGAGCCCTCTAGTCCTCAGCATTAACGAGATTGAATTTGGCCAATTCAGATCTTGATGAGGTGTCCCCTTGCGCATTCTTACGTAAAAACCCTAGAGGACTTCTGATAGCCATATGCGATCGAGCAGAAACCTCCGGAATTACATCATCAAGATGCCAATCAGATCCGTTCCAAGAATAATCCATAGATAACTTGAACAAGCGGAAATGACAAACAAAATTTGGCCAGACACGATCCTTCAAACCATAGATGAAATGACCAACACGATTGGAGGCCACCAAAAACCGAAATGATCGATCACCCAATTGCTTGACATTGAAACCCGTGGCCAAACCTCCAATACAACATTGCAAAACCACTCCTACCGCCTCTTCAGAAAGAGGGAAGGAGGCCGAAGAGAAGGAAACAACCAAGAAAAATTACTTGGTTCCCAAAGAACTTTGAAAATGCACCGTAGATCTAAACTTGTCATGTACCTTTTGTTCCACCTTAAGCCCCGGGGCAAAATCCCAATTGATGAGACTTGCCATTGGATCTCAAGAGGACCAACAAACACCATGGAAGATCTAGAGGATGGAAGAGAGGTGGGAGTCGCCATGGGTGGGGTGGGAGTCGCCATGGGAGAGGTGGGAGGTGGGAGTCGCCATCGAAGTCCTTACTGACAATTCCAGTGCTTGCAGAAAATACCTTGCTGAAAACCACTTGTCATTTCCTTCTGCTCCTCGTTGGGATCAACACCTCTTACTTATAAAAAGGACTACGATTGATCCCCTATACTTGTGGGTCATCAGCACACTTGCCCACAAGGGGGCTGGCACGCCGCTCTACCCTTGCCCATGCAACAAGGACGGAGGAAAGGAAGGGGGAGGCGCCCTAGTGTAGGGTAGAACCCTAGATGCCTGATCTTTCATGATTGGGGGGGGGTCCTACGAAGAACACGAGGGGAAACACAAGAGAAATCACTCAACCAACAAGATCCGGTCACACATATGCTAGATCCTCGAAACACGAAGAGTGATACACAATTCAAAGTCAACAAAGGACGATACAAAGGGTCTTCTTCGTGAGGAGGTATTGAAGGGTCTTCCCGTGATGGGGTCTTGAATACACTTGGGGGATCTTCTCCGAAGAGGTCATGAGATCCGAGGAGAAGTAACCAAGTGGATGAGCAAAGCTCTATCTCAAATATGAGCTATCACAATGCTAACCCTAGAAAGA
The DNA here is from genome assembly GCF_002162155.2 of Triticum dicoccoides. Taxonomy (NCBI): domain Eukaryota; kingdom Viridiplantae; phylum Streptophyta; class Magnoliopsida; order Poales; family Poaceae; genus Triticum; species Triticum dicoccoides. Next base: position 344,844,049 of record NC_041389.1, read on the forward strand.
GGGAGGAGGAGGTCTATTTATAGTCCTAGTGGACGAAAGGGTAAGTGGGCTTCGACCCAACACGCGGGTGGACATACAGGTGTCGGACGTCCGACTGTCACCGGTCGTCCGAAGGCTCGGGAGGGTCCGCACGTCCGGTCCTGGTCGGACATCCGATGTTTCAGCTTGGTTCAGGATTGGTCGGTCGTCCGCTCGGGGTCGGTCATCTAGTCCGTCGCTCATCTGGAGGCTTCCATACTTCCGGGGTTTTGGTTCGGACGTGGTGGTGTCGGTCGTCCGGTGGAGCTCGGTCGTCCGGGCGCTGGGATTCGTCGGATGTCTGGTCGGCGTCGGTTGTCCGGCCACTAGAGTGTGCGTGGGCTGGGACTCGGCTGGCCGGTTGGAGCCTCCAGGCGTCGAACGTCCGAGAGACGTTGGTCGTCCTATGACTGGGAGTTTCGAGCAGTCCTTCTTCTTGTCGATTGAAATTGGTGTCCTTGTCGTCTTGTCCGTTGGGTACACCTGATCCGCGGCTTCCCTCCAAAAACCCGATCACACATAGGGTCTCTGCATGAGGTAGTAGCCATGTCTCATAAGTAGAAAGTGGAAGTTAGGAGAGGAGCGAGTTCACCTTATCTTTGATAGCCTTTGCTCGAGCTCTTGTCATTGGTCCAAGTGGTGTCGTGGGAGATGTAGGTATGTCCATGTGGATGATCGTGGGATGCTCCGCATCATCTCCCCCCGCCCCCTGGGAAAGATCCGATCTCGGATCAAAAGCTTCATCGCCATGGTATGGCGAGAGGTCTTTGACAATGAAGATGTCGCTCAGGTTGTACTTGTCGCTTGGGAGGTCGATCTTGTAAGAGTTGTTGTTGTAGCGTGCTAGCACCTTGAAGGGTCCGTCGGCTCGAGGTAGAAGTTTGGACTTGCGTTTGTTGGGGAAGTGTTCCTTGCGAAGGTGTAGCCACACAAGATCTCTGATGTTGAATACCATGGGTTTCTTGTTGATGTTGAGCTTGGTCGCGAGTCATTGTACTTGGAGCTCGATGGTGTGCCTTGTATCTTCATGCATCTTCTTGAGGTAACTTGCTCGTGCACTCGCATCCATGTTGGTGCGCTCTTGTAGTGTAAGAGGAAGAATGTCCAATGGGGACAACGGGTTGAAACCGTAGACGACCTCAAAGGGGGACTTGCCGGTTGTGGAGTGTCTTGCATGGTTGTAGGCATACTCGGCGATAGGTAGGCACTCCTCCCTATCCTTGATGTTCCTCTTGATCAACACGCGTAGTAGAGTGGAGAGTGTTCGGTTCGTCACCTCCATTTGGTCGTCGGTTTGAGGATGGTATGCTGAAGAGAACAAGAGCTTGATTCCGAGCCTCGTGCATAGAGTCCTCCAAAAGTAACTCAAGAACTTGACGTCGCGGTCCGAGACAATCGTCGTTGGCACTCCATGGAGACACAAGATTTCCCTACAAAAAAGATTTGCAATATGTGAAGCATCGTCTATCTTGTTGCATGGGATAAAATGAGCCATTTTAGAGAATCGGTCCACAACAAAAAACACGGAATCCTTTCCATTTTGAGTTCTAGGCAAACCAAGTACAAAGTCCATGCTAATGTCTTCCCAAGGTTGATAAGGAAAAGGAAGGGGCATGTAAAGACCATGGGATTGAGCTTTTGACTTAGCTTTGCGACATGTAGAGCATCGGTTGGTGAAGCTTGAGACATCGCGGAACATCTTGGGCCAAAAATAGTTCTTGGAGAGCGTAGCGAATGTCTTGTCGCGTCCAAAGTGTCCCATTAGCCCGCCTCCATGAGCCTCTTGCAAAAGGAGCAAACAAAGAGAAGACTCGGGAATGCAAAGTTTGTTAGCTCTCGTAAGGTAATCAGCCTTGATGTAATACCGTTCCCAAGATGTATGCGTCAATCACTTGGCATAAGGAATTGCAAAACTAGGATCATGCACATACAAGTCTTTTATGTGATCAAAGCCAATGACACTCAATTCAAGTTTAGTGACAAGCATGCATATGCGGGAAAGAGCATCCGCCACAACATTTTCCTTACCTTTGATGTACTTGATGACAGAAGGAAATGACTCAATGAATTCACTCTACTTAGCATGACGCTTGTTCAACTTAGTTTGACACTTTAGGTACTTGAGCGTTTCATGATCGGTATGGATGATAAATTCATGAGGGTGAAGATAATGTTCCCATTCTCACAAAACTCGCACTAAAGCATATAACTCTTTGTCATAGATGGGATAGTTGAGTTGCGCTCCAGAAAGTTTCTCACTAAAGTATGCTATGCGACGCTTTTCTTGCGTTAACACACCTCCTATGCCATTACCACTAGCATCGCAATGAATTTCAAAAGGTTTGTCAAGGTTGGTTAATGCAAGCACGAGATCATGAGTAAGCAAATTTTTAAGCTCATTAAATGCGGTATCTTGGGATGGTCCCCAAACAAAAGGCGTGTTTTTCTTACTCAAAGAATGTAAAGGTGAAGCAATGGTGCTAAAATCCTTCACAAATCTACGATAAAAACCAGCTAAACCAAGAAAACTACGCACTTGTTGCAAGTTGGTTGGTTGGGGCCAAGTTTTAATAGAAGTGATCTTAGATTCATCTACATGAACACCCTTAGAAGACACAACGAAACCCAAGAAAACAAGCTTATCAACACCAAAAATGCATCTGTCCATATTAGCATAAAGGAGCTCTTTCCTAAGGGTTTGCAACACAGTTCTAAGCTGGGTGACATGATCTTTGAGGGATTTGCTAAAGACAAGAATATCATCAAAATAGACCACCACAAATACACCAATATAGGGACGAAGAACAAAGTGCATGACTCGCATGAAAGTACCGGGTGCTTCGAATAAACCCATTGGCATAACAAGCCATTCATATAAGCCAAATTTGGTCTTAAATGCGGTTTTCCATTCATCACCTTCTTGGATGTGTATTTGATAGTAGCCACTCTTAAGATCAATCTTAGAGAAAATTGTGGCACCGCTAAGTTCATCAAGCATATCATCTAAGCGTGGAATAGGGTAATGATATCTAACGATGATAGCATTGATGGGATGACAATTGGAACATATGTGATAAGTACCATCTTTCTTTGGAACAAGGATGACCGGAACAGCACAAGGGCTAAAGCTTTCACGTACATGGTCGTTGTCGATGAGTTGTTGTACTTGCTGTTGGATCTCCTTAGTTTCCTCGGGGTTGACATGGTAGGGAGTCTTGTTAGGTAGAGGTGCTTGATACGTCTCCAACGTATCTATAATTTATGAAGTATTCATGCTATTATATTATCCATCTAGGATGTTTTATATGCATTTATATGCTATTTTATATGATTTTTGGGACTAACCTATTAACCTAGAGCCCAGTGCCAGTTTCTGTTTTCTCCTTGTTATTGAGTTTTATAGAAAAGGAATACCAAACAGAGTCCAATTGATGTGCAATTTTTTGATGAATTTGTATGGACCAAAAGAAGCCCCTAGAGTGCAAGAGTTGGGCCAGAAGAGTCCCGGGCTGCCCACGAGGGTGGGGGCACACCCCCTGCCTCGTGGACAGCCCGGAGACCCCCCTGACTTGAAATCAACACCAACCTCTCCTATAAATACACAAACCTTTGGGAAATAACCTAGATCTAAAGTTCCGCCGCCGCAAGCCTTTGTAGCCACGAGAAATCAATCTAGGCCCTCTCTGGCACCCTGCCGGATGGGGCCATCATCACCGGAGGCCATGTAGGAGGATCCCGGAGGGGCCATCATCGCCATGAAGGCCAAGGACCAGAGGGAGAACCTCTCCCCATCCAGGGGGGAGGCCATGGAGGAGGAAGCAGAAGGGGGGAGGACCTCTCCTCCTCTATCTTGGTGGCGTCAGAGTGTCATCGGGAGGGGAATCATCACCACGGTGATCGTCTTCATCAACATCACCATCATCATCACCATCCTCATCTCTTTTACACGGTCCACTCTCCCGCACCCCGCTGTAATCCCTACTTGAACATGGTTCTTTATGCCACATATTATGATCCAATGATGTGTTGCCATCCTATGATGTTTTGAGTAGATATCTTTGTCTTTGGGTTGATTGATGATCTAGATTGGTACGAGTTGTATGTTTTATTTTGGTGTTGTCCTATTGTGCCCTCCGTGTCGCGGAAGCGTGAGGGATTCCCACTGTAGGGTGTTGCAATACGTTCATGATTCACTTATAGTGGGTTGCTTGAGTGACAGAAGCATAAACCTGAGTAAGGGGGTCTTGGCGTATGGGATAAAGGGGACTTGATGCTTTAATGCTATGGTTGGGTTTTACCTTAATGATCTTTAGTAGTTGAGGATGCTTGCTAGAGTTCCAATCATAAGTGCATATGATCCAAGAAGAGAAAGTATGTTAGCTTATGCCTCTCCCTCATATGAAATTGCAATGACGACTACCGGTCTCATTAACAATTGCCTAGGATAATTCTGCACACCGATCCATCATTATTCCACACTCGCTATTTATAATATCTAGTAATATATTCTAACTTTATGATAACAGCACCTACTTTTATATTTTAGCTCTCCGATATCATTCAAAGTTATCCTCTTCATACCCATAACGTAGTTTTATTTCTCGTATCTAGTTGGAAGAAAACGTTCGGTGTACGTAGAGTCGTATCAGTGGAAGATAGGACTTGAGAGAGTATTGATCTTACCTTTAGCCCCTTGTGGGTTCTACACTCCATACTTATCACTTCCACCTTTGGAAATTGCTATGATGATTCCCTGCACTTGGGGATTATCAAGCTCTTTTCTGGCGCCGTTGCCGGGGAGCAATAGCATGGGGTTGATATTCTCGTGTGTGCTTGTTTGCTTTCTTCACTAAGTAGATTTTGTTTTTCCTTTTTGTTTCTATTTAGTTGTGGGTGATACATACAAAAAAATTAAAGAATGAAGATACAAAAAAATTACTTGCCTCTCATGCCTAAAAAAAAGTTTTTCAAAAAGAGAAGTGATTGGAAAGTTATGCATTGAAGAAGTGAGGGTCGACCTTGAGCACTTGTATTCATGCTGACGGAAACAATGTAGAATTTTTCATGGAAGTTTCTCTTTAAATAATTATCCCCTTGTGTATATCCATTGTATTATAAAAATAATGTGCCAAGCTTTGGTTTTAGGATGACTAGATTGCTTGTTTACTATGTGCAGAACAAAAACAGAAACTTTGGCTGTAGCGTGTGATTTTACTTTTTTTACTAGAAGGTCAAATGGGTCTGAAACTTTTTTCACATTACTTCTGTACAAATTTTTCAAATTTTCATATTTATTTCATAATTGTTGGAGTTACAGAAGTTTACTAAACTTCCAGATTACTATAGACTGTCCCGTTTTTGAAAGATTCTGTTTTTCGCGTGTTGTTTGCTTATTTTGATGAATCTATGGCTAGTATCGGGGGGTATGAACCATAGATAAGTTGGAATATAGTAGGTTTAACACCAACATAAATAAATAATGAGTTCATTACAGTATCTTAAAGTGGTAGTTTGCTTTATTATACTAACGGATCTCACAAAGTTTTTGTTAAGTTTTTGTGGATGAAGTGTTCGAAGAACGAGGAGTTACCAATGTGAGAAGAATAAAGAGAGGAAAGAGTTCAGGATTGGGGATGCCCAAGGCACCCCAAGTAAATATTCAAAAGTATACTCAAGTATCTAAGCATGGGGATGCCCCGGTTGGCATCCCATCTTTCTTCTTCAACAAATGTCGGTATACCTCAGTTTTTGTTTTGTTCACATGATTTGTGTCCTTTGTGTTTTTATTTTTCTTTAAGAACCATGCTAGTATGAGATAGCCCTTCATTTATTTATAAAATACTTCATGTGCTTCACTTAAATCTTTTAAGTATGATCTTATAGAATTGCTCTTTGTGCTTCACATAAATCATTTGATTATGGTTTTATAGAATGCTTCGTGTGCTTCACTTATATATTTTGAGCTTGGATATCAGTTAGTCTATATTAATTGTAGAATTATCCATGAACTTCACTTATATCTTTTGGAGTATGAATAATACTATCATCTAAAGTGGATTTGGAAGAGTGTCAATGTGGCACCCCGGCTCAGAGCGACCGATTTACCTTGCATTGCCAGCCCAGAGACCTTGTCTTCTGGAAACACACAACAACTTGGTACAGAAAAACAACCGCTTTATTTATGCTAGCAGAGCATAGTTCATATTACAATAGTTAGCGAGGCCAAGCGGCACACGCGGTGCGGCTGAACAATATGTACATTATTTAGTGAACATAAAGGGGCCTCGATCATGACAACTACACGGCAGCGGAACAACGTCGTAGCAGGACTCCATAGCACAGGGACACCGATGTGGACACGATCTAGACTCGGACAGCACTCCTTTCCAACGGGACTTTCCTGAAATCTGGCATGACATGGCAGGTCAGTACATTGAATGTACTTGCAAGCTCACAACAAGCATAAACATAATGACAAACAATATCATGATATTTAACCATTTAATAACAATGCAACCACATATCCAACATGTTGTGACTATGCTCAAGTGTTACTCGTCCCATGGACTGGCTTACTGAACGTGATCATTTCCAGACCACAAACATGATGATCTCAAAAACAAACTCGTGATCCTTACGGCGATCACAACCCGACCAATACATGGCCCGTGATCCTTACGGCGATCACAACCCGACCAATACATGGCCCATGATCCTTACGGCGATCACAACCCGACCAATACATGGCCCGTGATCCTTACGGCGATCACAACCCGACCAATACATGGCATGTGATCCTTACGGCGATCGCAACCCGGCCAATACATGGCCCGTGATCCTTACGGCAATCACAACCCGACCAATACATGGCCCAACTCAACACGATGGCCTTACTGCCATTCTTAGTGCAAACTTAGTGTGCAAATTTATTAAGTGTTGACCCATGGTGTACCCTACTTTCGAGCGTGTCCGTAACCGTGGACTCGGCTATTGTTAGATTAATACACTCTGCAGAGGTAGCGCACTGGACCCACACTACAGAACCCATGGCCTCACACTCCCATTCGGGTGGACCAACGACATTCTGACGAAACCACTTAATTGTCATGACACTCTCCCGGCTACTCCGACTCAATCCCCATTGGGCTAGTCCTGGGTGGCCCCGTGTCTACCTCAAGATACCTCGACCACCATTGTGGCCACGATTCACTCTGGGAACCGGTACCAAAACTTAACTTAACAACGGGCTCACAAGGTTATGCCTGCTTACCGGGCTAGGGTACAACACGCCCATAACCTTCCCTAGATGGAGGCACTGACCAGAGGCACGACAATGAAACACATTAAGGCCGTCCCATAACGGCAAATGTGGTTGCACTGGGAAACACTCGTTTCAGCGGCACCATGACCCGGTCAACAACATATTCAAGTTGAGTTACTTAACAGGTTCAACTTAGGGTGAAAATAACCGGTGTCATAATGCCATGCCATGCATCACCAACATATGCATCACATAACCATGAAAATAACTAAGTCAACTACGCTCCCACGGAGCCATCATCATCTCGTAATACTTCTCCGGTTAAAATCAAACCTCACTTAAACCAGAACCATTTCTAGCAATCTCATCATTTTTCATCATGCAAGAATAATAATTAAACTAATTATTAACCTCCATGACCATATCATTTTACCATTACTCATATCTAAGTTCTTGTTAGCTTATCAGCAAGATTCATTTCAAACTTTCTATAAATCAGGCATATTTAACATGACAAGCATCTAACAGAATATAATTATCATAATAATAATTTAAATGCATGAATATTCATAAGTTCATGTAGGAAAATCACAAATATTGAAGTGGCACTATGAAAATGTTGTTGTGGCTTGCCTTAGTGCTGATGAGGTTCACAAACCTCCTGGTGATCCTCAAGACAAGCCTGCTCTTCTGAAAATAAATAAAACCACAAAAAGAAAACATCAAGAAACCTTCTGAAAATTACCAGAAAATTTAGACAGCAAGGAAAAATCCCATATTTTGGGTGCTGTTAGATTTTTAGACAAAGAACACAATGCAAAAAGAATCAATGCATTTGCACTTATAGATAAAAAGTTATGGCTGTTTGAAGTTTCCTGGATTTAAATGAATTTGAAATAAAAAATAAAACAGACTGAGGGGGGCTGACATCGAAGGCGTAAAATCCCAGGGCGCCACCACTCGTACCACTTCACGCGCGTACTGAGTGGCTGACTAGCGGGCCCCGCTAGCCAGGCCAGAAGGAGGGGGAGAGGGAAACAGAGGGAGGCGAGCTTCGTCGGAGCACACGCCGGCGATGAGGGTTCTTGGGGTCAAACGAGAGGGGGGGGTCGAAGGAGAAGAAGATTGCACACCTGCCCGTACCCGTAGCATGGCTAGAGGTGACCGGACAGCGTCGGAAACGGCCTCTCCAGCGGAGGCAGAGGGCAGAGGTCGCCGGAGACGAAGACGACGGCAGCTCGGGGCGGCTCCAGGGGCTCCAATAGGGGGGAACGGCCTCACCGAAGAGTGGTGGAGGCCCTGGAAGGGTCACCCTAGCCTGGGAGGGGTCAGAGCTGCGGGGACGATTCGGAGGGGATCGCCGACGAGCTCGGGCTTCGGGACGGCAGCCCGCGGCCTGCCCGGCCGGGCTGCGGCTTCTACTGGCTCGTGGAGGGTGTGGGAGTAGCTGCGGGTGCTCAAGGAGGGCTGGGGTGGCGGCATTTATAGGCAGGCGGCGAGAGGGGTTCGGGCTCCGCCGGAGGACACCTGTCCATGGTGCCCGGCGACGAACGGCGCCAGTGAGAGAGGGGGATGACGACGGAGGTCACGCGGGAACTATTGGCGGGCGCGGACAAGCACAGGAGCGAGGGGGAAGAAGACGTGTCGCACTGTGTCGTTGGTCGGACCGTGCCCGTGCCTGCTGCGGCGAGCTCCGGCATCGGCGAGTGCCAGGGGGCAGTTAAGGGAGTGGAGACGGGGATGGTGGCGAGGCTTGGCATGCTCGGGCAGGCTGGGCAGCGAGCACGCGCTCAACAGAGCGCTAGGCGGCACGCAGAGCGCGTGTTTTGCATGCCAGCATGCCTGGACGAACATGGTCACCGCGTGAACCGTGACATCAGGCCACCCTAAGCGCTAACTTGATGTCTGGCGTGTAGTCCTTGGTCATTTGAAGTGTTACCACGGCCGAGCTTGGATCCAGGTGTAGTAGAAATGGATTGGTACTGCTAGCAAGTTTCTGGACAGTAACTTTGGAGATTTACTGTGGTCAAACCACTTGGAGTTAAGGGCTGAGCTTTGGAGGCTTGCTTATACATACTAAGGTAAATAGGTACAAGAAAAACCAACTACAATGGAGCTAGTAAAATGGTAGTTGCTGTAGAAACTACCATTTCTGTCCAGAAATGAATTTATTTTCTATAGCCAAAATATTACAAAGAGTGATGAAATATTTTTGCTCAGGAAGGTGCCTTAGGGTTCAAAGAATAATTGGAATTTTTCTCAGAATTTTTGGGGCAAGAAAAATTAGGGTTGCTTTGGAGCACAAAGGGCTAGCTAGGGTTTTGGAGGGCAAAATAAATATTTTTCATTTTAGAAAAATATTCCAAGCAATATTTTGAGATGATCCAGAGGTGAAATGATGGTTTTGAGGAGGAGAGGGAGCATTTGGGTGAAAGTCAAGGGGTACCCAAGAGGTTAAGTCCAAATGAAGTGATTCAAAATCTCCAAATTCAAAACCAACTCAACTGAAACCAGGCAAAGAAAGGAGGGCAAAAACCATACTGTCACAGTCAACTTTAGGAATTAGTGATCCCACTATTCCGAATGAGAAGAATTTTGCTTATGGAGAGTAGAAAAATTTCTATGCTTGTAGATCATGAAAAGAATGCTTTATGTGATTGTTATATTGTTGAATTCATTCATGATGCCACTGTAAATTATTATGAGGGAGTAATTTATGCTTGTAGGAGTTGCAATAATACCAAGTTTCCTCCCTATGTGCTTAAACTTTCGAAGTTATACTTGTTTTGCCTTCCTATGCTAGTTGATTCTTGTTCCTATAAATTATGTTCTCACAAAATCCCTACGCATAGGAAGTGGATTAGATTTAAATGTGCTAGTGCTACGTCTTGAGCTTGCGTTGGTTTTCCTTGAAGAGGAAAGGGTGATGCCGCAATAGTAGCGTAAGTATTTCCCTTAGTTTTTGGGAACCAAGGTATCAATCCAGTACGAGGCTCCTCAAAAGTCCCACGCACCTACACAAACAAACAAGAACTCGGAACCAACGCAATAAATCCCTTCACGGTCACTTGCGAAAGTGAGATCGGATAGATATAATATGATAAGATAAATATATTTTTGGTATTTTATAATATAGATTGGAAAAGTAAAGATGCAAATAAAGTAGATTAAAAGCTTATAAGATAAAAGATAGACCCAGGGGCCATAGGTTTCACTAGTGGCTTCTGTCAAGATAGCATAAGTATTACGGTGGGTGAACAAATTACTGTCGAGCAATTGATAGAAAAGCGAATAATTATGAGATTATCTAGGCATGATCATGTATATAGGCATCACATCCGTGAAAAGTAGACCGACTCCTGCCTGCATCAACTACTATTACTCCACACATCGACCGCTATCAAGCATGCATCTAGAGTATTAAGTTCATAAAGAACAGAGTAACACATTATGAAAGATGACATGATGTAGAGGGATAAACTCATGCAATATGACAAAACCCCATCTTTTTATCCTCGATGGCAACAATACAATACGTGCCTTGCTGCCCCTGCTGTCACTGGGAAAGGACACCGCAAGATTGAACCCAAAGCTAAGAACTTCTCCCATTGCAAGAAAGATCAATCTAGTAGGCCAAACCAAACTGATAATTCAAAGAGACATGCAAAGATAACTTAATCACACATAAAAGAATTCAGAGAAGATTCAAATATTTCTCATAGATAAACTTGATCATAAACCAACAATTCATCAGATCTCGATAAACACACCGTAAAAAGAGTTACATCGAATATATCTCAAAGAAGATCAAGGAGAACATGGTATTGAGATTCAAAGAGAGAGAAGAAGCCATCTATCTAATAACTATGGACCCGAAGGTCTGTGGTAAACTACTCACAACTCATCGAGGAGGCTATGGTGTTGATGTAGAAGCCCTCCGTGGTTGATTCCCCCTCCGGCGGAGCGCTGGCGAAGGCTCCAAGACGGGATTTCACGGATACAGAAGGATACGGTGGTGGAAATAGTTTTTCGTGGTCTCCTTTGATGTTCTCGGGGTACGTGGGTATATATAGGAGGAAGAAGTAGGTCGGTGGACGCCCAAGGGGCCCACGAGATAGGGGGCGCGCCCTCCACCCTCGTGGCTTCCTCGATTGCTTCTTGACTTGAACTCCAAGTCCTCTGGATCACGTATGTTCCAAAAAGATCGCTCCCGAAGGTTTCATTCCATTTGAACTCCGTTTGGTATTCCTTTTCTTCGAAACACTGAAATAGGCAGAAAATATAGCAATACGGGTTGGGCCTCCGGTTAGTAGGTTAGTCCCAAAAATGATATAGAAGTGTAAAGTAAAGCCCATAAACATCCAAAACAGGTAATATAATAGCATGGAACAATCAAAAATTATACATACGTTGGAGACGTATCAAGCATCCCCAAGCTTAATTTCTGCTCGTCCTCGAGTAAGTACATGATAAAAACAGAATTTTTGATGTGGAATGCTACCTAGCATAATTCTCAATGTAATTTTTTATTGTGGCATGATTATTCAGATCCAAATGATTCAAGATAAAAGCTTATTTAAAACAAAAAAGTGGCTAGTCAACTCGCTCCCAGGGCGTTCCCCCGATTTCTTCCTTCGATAGCCGTTCGATCCTGGTCAACACAGTCATTTTCTCGTTCCTGTCCGTTTGATCTTAGCTGGGAATTGACCTCTGCGTTTTGACCTGCGGTAGATCCTGGGCGGGGGATGACTTGTGGGGCTCGCGCTCGGTTTGATTAGCTGGGTGCCGGTTTCTTCGGTGCGCGGGGCAGCCTCTCCTGCCGCGCCGCGTGCGCGTGAAGGCCGCGTCGTGGGCGCTGCGCGGGTTATGCGCTGCTCGGCCGACACATATATATACCTGGTTTTTGCGCCCGCACCTACGCTGGACCGATGACGGGTGGATCTGTACTGCTGCTGGCCCCGCTCGTCGGTAGAACTAGCTGCTCGGCCGGTGCATGTTTACCTGGCTTATGCACCAGCGTCTCTTCTATTGCGATGACAGGTGGGCCGGTCCTGCTGCTGGTCCCACTCGTCAGCTGCACGGACTGCGTCATGTTGGTTGGTTGTGCGGACTGCGCCGGGTTGGCTGGGGCATGTTCGCGTGGACCCCAGGCTGACCGATGCATCGTGTGCGCGTCCTGCGTGCCTCACCTCCGTCTGCGGTTGGAGAGAGGAGATGGACTGGCAAAATATCTCGCGAGCCCACTTCCCGCATCTCCATCGACCTAGCCGCCTCCACGCTCGTGATCCTCCCGTGTCAATCGCGCCCAAACCTCCTCATCTCGGATCCCGCGGGACCGAGGTGCGGGCATGGAGGCGAGCTTCCCTGGCGGCCATGGCGACCTGCAGGCAAAGGGTGACGGCGGCGGCGGCGCTCGATTAGATCTGCGGGAGAGAGAGGATGAGAGGGAGAGATAAGGAAGAAGATGAGAGGGAGAGAAAGAGAGAGTAAAGGGGAGAGGGAGGGCTTCTACATCACCGCTCTCTAGATGCACGCCATCCACCCGCGCACGCTCGCCGCCAACCTCGTTGGTTTTGCCAGGTTCGGCTGCCTCAAGGACCTCCCCGAGATCCTCTATTGTTTCCTCCACGGCCCCCGTGATGAGCGCAAGGACTGGGACGACGTTGCCGCGGCGGCGGCGGGGTCAAGAGCGGCAAGCGGCGCTGCGTCGGCGGCCTTGCCGCCGCCGCGGCTGAGGCCGCCAAGGCCCGGCGCGAGAAGGAGGCGGAGCACGCGCAGGCCGTGCTCGGGCGCTACGACTCTGACGAGGCCTTCCGCAACCTCTACAACGGCGTCGCTGACCTCTTCGCCGGGCTGCTCAAGTCGGACCAGGAGCACCTGCACGCGGGCGGCACGGCCAAGATCGTGTTCGCCGCCAAGTGGTGGCCGTCGTTGCGCTTGTCGTACGACCGCGCGACGCTGCTCTGCGAGGCCATCGCGTGCCGGGTATTCCCGCGCGACTTGAGCCCCGAGTACCTCGCTATCCCCGACAAGCACTATGCCTACCGCGTCCGCAACCGGCTCCGCTGCGAGGTGCAGGTAACGCTCCGCAAGGTGCTCGAGCTCCCCGAGGTCTACATGAGCGCCTGCAAGTGGGACGAGCTTCCCTGCGCGCGCGCTTGGCGACCACAGCCATGGGCCAGTACAAGAGGCGTCCTGGCTGTACTTCTTTCTTCTGGTAATACACTACTCCTTAGCTTCTTTCTTTGCGTTTCTTATGAGTTTTGCGTATGCTACTGCCTCTGCAAGTGATGGTATGTGCTTTTGTTTGCTTGGTATAATTTTGGTGTGTGTGTTTTCTAGCGCTAGGCCTACTTTTGTCTCTGGTTTAGGTGTCTGCATATACCATGGGCTGTGCGCTTGTGTGCTGATGCTGATGTTGGCATGGTTTATATTGTCTATTCTTTCTGCTTGATCAGCTAACAATTAGATTGGTGTAGTGGAGCTAAAAATACATTGGCTGGTTGTGTCTCTTAGTTTGGCACAAAGTGCAGCATGTCAAATTGATCGGTGTCCATCTCCCTCAGTTTCTGCATATTTATATTTGGGAAGTGAACCAGGCTACTCATCGATTAATAAAAGCTTTATAGCTATGTTCTCCTTCCATTATTTCTTCAGTAATATTCATTTATTCTCTTAGATTAAAGGTATTATTGTGATGATGTCCTGTTGTTCTGTAATGTATTTTTGATTTTTTTTCTGTGATTGTACTCAATGGTGCTTGCAGGTCCCTGGACATTGTCATAATGGTCACCTTATCGCAGTGTATTATTTTTGGATCTCATATTCCTCAAGGTAATGGACAAGAAATTGTGTACTCGCTTGGCTAATGTTTTACTAGACCTAAAGATTTTCCCTGCTCTGCTCTGTTAGGCGCTCCATCTTCGGATTCGATGTCGGACGATCTGAGAAATAAGAGGAGGAATAATCCAGCAGAAGAATTCGGTGACGAAGAACAAGGTGATATTTCTCTCGTGTGAACACAATCATTGTTTTCTTGATGTTATCACCCATGTGTTAATGTTGTAGAAGATTTATCATTTGACTTCTTCTTTTAGGTTTAATTTGTGTTTAGTTATTGCCACAGATTGTGATGTTCATATATGGGGATTTTTTTGTCAATTTTGTTGCTTCAATATGTAGGTGCTACTATCCATGTGGCATATCTAATAGGTCAGACTGGTTTGCTAGCTTAATTTTTTAGCTTGATGTTTTCATTTAGGGGTGTCCTCTTCAGCTGCATCTTTTGTGCAGCTCCAAAATTCTATGTTTCAAAGCACTTATTTCCATGTTCTGTTTATTATTTTTAAGTCATGAAAACTCTTTTCGGTGTGCTTGATCACTCCACTTCCATGTTTATCCTTGCAGAAAAGAATACCTTTATCCTGATAGGCATGGAAACACCGGTTCGCATTGAGTGCATCATCGCTAATCAGCTACTATGTATGGTCAGCGGACATGCTTTCTTATTCCTGTAACATATCATTACTCTATCTGCTTAGCCTTTCTAACTTTTAAGATTTGATCAATTCTTTAGAAGTTCGTACAGATCTAGAAGTATTTGGTTTTGTTGGTCAAATCCATTACCTGTATGTCCTTATTTATTTTATTGTTCGAACAAGATATCAGATCACCTACATTCATTATTCTTGATTACAGTCTCATACTAAAGTTTATGAATTCTAGGCAACTATTCAGAACTATAAAGATCAAAACTTTGAAGTAAATTCTATGGTCTTCAAAGTTTTGATCTTTATTTGGTTAGTAAGGCTCTAGAATAAAACAGACCAATGGTATATATACAAACAGACACAATAGGAGTTAACTGGTACCTAGCTTTTGAAACCTCTGATATATACAAAATATTATTTGAGTAGAACAGGAGAGATGCAATTTTGTGGATATTTCCGCATTTGTAAGAAACTTTCTAGCTTGGCAAGAGGGCTTGACTAGCCATGTGTAGGACTCAGCCATGCTGCCTTCCAAATGATTAGTCATTGGTGTTTTCTTATGTTCGTGTTAGCCCAAGTGCATCAGATAAGTAGACTGTTATGTTGAAAAAAGGAAAGAGACTACTCTTTTGTTACGTACAGTACAGATATATGCTATAGCATATTACCTTTATGCTCTCGATTTCAGTATACGCCTGCAAACAAGTAAGTCGGTAATATCAATGCCTAAGAACTACTTTGTTTGCCATTCTAATCGTTACATCAGAGAGCAATGGATATAGAAGAAATATGTAAACAGTTGTCCTTAGAAGAAATATGCAACAACTTATTAAGGTTACTTAATTAATAACGCATCTATATCATTACATACACATATTGAATGTGCCTTTTGAGAGTGAGCTTCTGTCATTACCTCACACTTATCTTATATGCCATTCCAACTATCTGTTGCAGTAGAGAGCAAGGGACATATAAGAAATCTCCAGGCAGCTTCACTTAGATGCATCATCTTCTGCTAGGAGTCAGCTTGAAGAACGGCCTTCTCAAGTTAATTCTTGGGTCAGTGTTTCGGCTTTTCTCCATTGGTTCATAAAAACCATATGGTAACTTGACTTTACATAGAACCTGCTGCACTATAACTTTGGTTTAATCTGTCGATAATGCCCATGAGTATATTCTTAGTGTATGTTTGACCAGATTGTTTTAAGTTGTGTTGTTCCTATGCTTCAGGAGACTGCAACTGACATGCTGTATGGCGAATAACCAAATTTGTGGACAAAGACAAAGAGTTCATCGCAAGGGGTGGTGTTTAGGATATATACACAAAAGAGGAAACTTTTTTTGTACAAAACCAAATTATATGATGTAATTGACCACTATTTCTAAGAAATGTTCATCATGTATTCAGTACATTTTATTGTCACTTTTTTTGAAGGGTAGCTTTATTCATCAAACATCACAAAGTGTGTGATAGAGTTCATCAAACCAGGCTTTATTGTGTCACCTATGTTTAACTTCTTTTTTATTGTGTCACCTATGTTTACCTTCTCAAGTATATATTTGAAGGACAAGTCTATTCTTTTTTATAAAAATAGTTACAACTCATGTCCTATGTGATTGCTCAAGCCTATAGTAACCTATTTATGTCACACAAATATTTTCTTTTTACAAACCCATTGCCAAAAAAATACAACCATGCCAACTTTACTCTCTCATCATAGTGGGCATATTTTCAAACTGAACATATTCATATTATGCAATTTCCCTTTTTCCATACTATTATTTCACAACGTAATAAACATGTTTTAAAAAATAGCATGATTTAGCAAAAGGTCCTTGCAACATGAAACTATTTTCATCGATAGCATGTCTTCAGCGGGTCTCTGCGCCATTTGGCGCAACGGGTTAACTAGTAAAACATAAAAATAGTAATACTTCGAAGCATTCTAACAAATAATCATATCCTATCAAAATAGCATAGCCAAAGAAAGCTTATCCCTATAAAATCATATACTTAGGCCATGCTTCATTTTCATTACACAAAATACTCCCATCATGCACAACCCCGATGACGAGCCGAGCAATTGGTTCATACTTTTTAACGCGCTTCAGCTTTTTCAACTCTTACGCAATACATGAGCGCAAGCCATGGACATAGCACTATGGTGGTATATGGTGGTGGTAGTGAAAATAAAAAGGGAGAAGATAGTCTCACATTAACTAGGCGTATCAACGGGCTATGGAGATGCCCATCAATAGATATCAATGTCAGTGAGTAGGGATTGCCATGCAATGGATGCACTAGAGCTATAAATGTATGAAAGCTCAACAAAAGAAACTAAGTGGGTGTGCATCCAACTCGCTTGCTCACGAAGACCTAGGGCATTTTGAGGAAGCCCATCATTGGAATATACAAGCCAAGTTCTATAATGAAAAATTCCCACTAGTATATGAAAGTGACAACACAAAAGACTCTCTATCATGAAGATCATGGTGCTATTTTGAAGCACAAGTGTGGAAAAGAGAGAGTAGCATTGTCCCTTCTCTCTTTTCTCTCATTTTTTTATTTGGCCTTTCTCTTTTTTTATTTGGCCTTTCTTTTTTTTTTATTTGGTGGGCTCTTTGGCCTCTTTTTTATTTATTTAAGTCCGAAGTCTCATCCCGACTTATGGGGGAATCATAGTCTTCATCATCCTTTCCTCACTTGGGACAATGCTCTAATAATGGAGATCATCACACTTTTATTAATTTACAACTCGAGCATTACAACTCAACACTTAGAACAAAATATGACTCTATATGAATGCCTCCAGCGGTGTACCGGGATATGCAATGAATCAAGAGTGACATGTATGAAAATTATGAG
This sequence comes from Triticum dicoccoides, assembly GCF_002162155.2. Lineage (NCBI taxonomy): Eukaryota > Viridiplantae > Streptophyta > Magnoliopsida > Poales > Poaceae > Triticum > Triticum dicoccoides. Next base: position 344,861,684 of record NC_041389.1, read on the forward strand.
GGTGGCCTTGCCACAAATACAATGTCAACTACATGATCATGCAAAGAGCAGTATGACAATGATGGAGCGTGTCATAATAACGGAACGGTGGAAAGTTGCATGGCAATATATCTCGGAATGGCTATGGAAATGCCATAATAGGTAGGTATGGTGGCTATTTTGAGGAAGGTAAATAATGGGTGCATGATACCGACGAAAGTTGCGCAGTATAATAGAGGCTAGCAAAGTGAAAGGGTGACTGTGCGTATATCCATGGACTCACATTAGTCATAAAGAACTCATATACTTATTGCAAAAGTCTACTTAGCCCTCGAAGCAAAGTACTACTACTCATGCCCCTAGAGGGATAGATTGGTAGGAAAGACCATCGCTCGTCCCTGACTGCCACTAATAAGGAAGACAATCAAAAGAGCACCTCATGCAACAAATTTGTCACACAACTTTTACCATACGTGCATGCTACGGGACTTGCCAACTTCAACACAAGTATTTCTCAATTTCATAATTATCCACTAGCATGACTCTAACATTATGTGACGCCCGGGTAATTAAGCTACAGTGATCCTCTGCTAATGGTGTCACGTCACCTCGTTTACAGTTGCTAATCTCGAGTTAGTTCGAAACCGATTCAAATTCAAATTCAAAAAAATAGGCAAACAATAAAAGTTTTCAAATATTAAAACTAAAATGTTCGGAGTGAACCAAATATTGCATAGATAATTATGGTGGAGGAACCACCCTTTTATGGAATGATTAAATACTCTAAAGTGAATAAAACCATAGCAAAACAATTATTCAAATGATTTTAAATAATAAACAAATGTTAAACTAGTTTAATTGACCACCAAACTTTTTATGATAGAGGGATGTTCTGAAACCTTATTTTAGGAGCTATGGTCATATTTTATGAAAACTAAAATAAAGTATGACTAAACTAAAACAGAAAAGAATAAATAAAAAGAAAAGACAAA
>NC_041389.1:344862679-344905570 GCF_002162155.2 Triticum dicoccoides
CATCTCTTCCCTCGCTCCCCTCCTGGCGCCGCCACACTCCCACTAACGCACGACGTGCGCCGTACAGGAGGCGCTTGCCCCTCGCTCTACCCGCCGACCGCTGCTGCCAGGAGCCCCCCTCGTCGGAACCACCCCGCCGCCCTCCCCGCCGGACTCCCTCTGCCTCCTCTCGATCTGGATCGAGGGGATCCGCCCCGACTCCACCGCCGCACATCGCCATGGCCGCCGTCGACCTCGCCCACCCGCGCGCTCACCCTGCCGCCTGGGATCTCGCTGGGAGGACCGTCGTCGACCCCTGCTTTGTCTACGCCGCTGGACCAAGACCGGGAGGCCACCACATCGACGTACGCATCATCGCCACCGTCTGCCTCGATCCTCTTTATCGGACGACGCCGCTACCTCGCCGTCGATCCTCTCGACTCCGGCACCCCCTGGCTCCCCTGAGCCCCCTGCCGGCCCCCTGTGAGCCCCCCACATCCTTTCCTCTTCCCTTGAGCTCTGGCTCCCCCACTAGCTAGCCCCGCTACCGCGTCCGAGGACTCGTCGCCGCCGCTTGACTCTCCATCGTGGCCACAGCCCGCAGGACTCGCGACCGAGCTTTGCCTCGTGTTCCTGGACTCCCCAGGAACCATCTGATACCCTTTGGTCGCCTCGCCATATGCTGCAACCTTGAAACCGAGCTCGCCTAGACCCGGCCATCACCATTGCTCGTCGTCGGCGTCGCTTGGGACCTCCCTCTCTCCCACCCCTAGCACCATTGGACGCAGGACTTCACGCGCGTTCGAATGCGACAAGCGACGCCCGTTTTGGTGGCCTGTAACCGATTTTCGGTGACATCCCGTGCGTCATCGCTATGTATTGGTCGCCGGCGACTAGACGTCGGCGCTGCTGACGTGTCCTCTTAACCCAGCCGCTTATGACGCCAGTACCACTGACTGCTGGGACCCGCCTTCTAATTAATCACAACTTAAGTAAACTGGCTAATTAACTAACCGAAATACTCCCTGACACGTGGGGACCAGCCCCCAGAACGTAAAAAAAAGAGAAGAAAAATAAATAATAAATATAATAATAAAAATATTAATTAATTAATTAACTTAATTAAATCAGATTAGATTAACCTAATCATTTAGTTAAAGCTAATTAACCTTGTTTAATTATTGTGGGTCAATGACATGCGGGACCCACATGTCAGTTGACCAGTCAACGCCTTTGTTGACTGCTGACGTCATGCTGATGTCATGCTGACGTCAGCATGCACTGTTCTGGATAATGTTGAATTTAAATAATTAAATAAATCCTAAAAATGAATTAAATCTTTTAAAATTAATATAAAATAAACCGTAGCTCGGATGGAAAAACTTTGTACATGAAAGTTGCTCAGAACGACGAGACGAATCCGAATACGCGGTCCGTTCGTCCGCCACACACCCCTAACCTATCGAACCCGCAACTTTCCCCCTCCGGCTCCTCTGCCCGAAAACACGGAACCCCGGGAATACTTCCCGGATGCTTTCCCCCTTCACCGGTATCACCTCCTACCGCGTAGAACACGTCTAGCTTTGCCTGTTATCCTGTTATGCACTTGCTTACTATGTATTTACTGTTTCTCCCCCCCTCTTCTCTTCGGTAGACCCCGTGACGAGGCTGACACCCCAGTTCGACTACGGAGTTGACGACCCCTCTCTCTTGCCAGAGCAACCAGGCAAGCCACCCCCTTGATCACCAGATATCGCCTATTCTCCTCTATACTGCTTACATTAGAGTAGTGTAGCATGTTACTGCTTTCGTTAATCCTATTTTGATGCATAGCCTGACATTGTCGCTACATCTGTTGATACCTTACCTGCAATCCTAAATGCTTAGTATAGGATGCTAGTTTATCATCATTGGCCCTACATTCTTGTCAGTCTGCCTTGCTATACTATTGGGCCGTGATCACTTGGGAGGTGATCACGGGTATATACTATACATATATACATACTATACAGATGGTGACTAAAGTCGGGTCAGCTCATTGAGTACCCGCAAGTGATTCTGATGAGGGGGCTGAAAGGACAGGTGGCTCCATCCCAGTAGAGGTGGGCCTGGGTTCCCGACGGCCCTCGACTGTTACTTTGTGGCGGAGCGACAGGGCAGGTTGAGACCACCTAGGAGACAGGTGGGCCTGGCCCTGTTCGGCGTTCGCGGATACTTAACACGCTTAACGAGATCTTGGTATTTGATCTGAGTCGGCTACGAGCCTATACGCACTAACCATCTACGTGGGAGTAGTTATGGGTATCCCGACGTCGTGGTATCAGCCGAAGCACTTCAGACGTCAGCGACGGAGCGGCGCGCGCCGGATTGGAACGTAAGCCTGCTCTTGTATTAAGGGGGCTAGTTCCGCTTTCGGCCGCGTACGCAACGTGCAGGTGTGCTATGGGCGATGGGCCCAGACCCCTGTGCGCTTAGGTTTAGACCGGCGTGCTGGCCTCTCTGTTTTGCCTAGGTGGGGCTGCGACGTGTTGATCTTCCGCGGCCGGGCATGACCCAGGAAAGTGTGTCCGGCCAAATGGGATCGAGCGTGTTGGGGAATGTGGTGCACCCCTGCAGGGAAGTTAATCTATTCGAATAGCCGTGATCTTCGGTAACAGGACGACTTGGAGTTGTACCTTGACCTTATGACAACTAGAACCGGATACTTAATAAAACACACCCTTCCAAGTGCCAGATACAACCGGTGGTCGCTCTCTCTCAGGGATACGAGGAGGGGATCGCCGGGTAGGATTATGTTACTTGGAGATGCTACTTGGAGATGCTACTCGGAGGACTTCAATCTACTCTCTTTTACTTGATGCAAGACGGAGGCTGCCAGAAGCGTAGTCTTCGACAGGATTAGCTATCCCCCTCTTATTCTGGCATTCTGCAGTTCAGTCCACTGATATGGCCCTTTACACATATACCCATGCATATGTAGTGTAGTTCCTTGCTTGCGAGTACTTTGGATGAGTACTCACGGTTGCTTTCTTCCCCCTTTTCCCCCTTTCCTTTCCTTCTGGTTGTCGCAACCAGATGCTGGAGTCCAGGAGCCAGACGCCACCGTCGACGACGACCCCTACTACACCGGAGGTGCCTACTACTACGTGCTGCCCGCTGACGACGTCCAGGAGTAGTTTAGGAGGATCCCAGGCAGGAGGCCTGCGCCTCTTTCGATCTGTATCCCAGTTTGTGCTAGCCTTCTTAAGGCAAACTTGTTTAACTTATGTCTGTACTCAGATATTGATGCTTCCGCTGACTCGTCTATGATCGAGCACTTGTATTCGAGCCCTCGAGGCCCCTGGCTTGTATTATGATGCTTGTATGACTTATTTTATTTGTAGAGTTGTGTTGTGATATCTTCCCGTGAGTCCCTGATCTTGATCGTACACATTTGCGTGCATGATTAGTGTACGATTAAATCGGGGGCGTCACAAGTTGGTATCAGAGCCGACTGCCTGTAGGAATCCCCCTTCCACACTCCTTGGCCGAAGTCGAGTCTAGACATTGCAAAACTTTTACTAACTTGGCTGTGTGCCTTACGGGCCCACGTCGCCATCGGGTGGTACTAGGATCTTTTACTCCTCGACCTTTACTCTGGAACTCTGATCTCTCTTCTATTCGGGTTAAAGGAATTTTGCTAAATCTAACATTAGGATCTCGTTATCACTTTCACCCGGAGAGCCCCTTATTACTGATGATCGTCTGCTGCACGTGAAGACCCTGAAGATACTTTCCGCTGTTAAGCAGAGAACTTGTGTTCATCGCGTTTGCAATTCCCCTTCCACCGTCAACCCTTATGGGTAACTACTTACAGTTGTTATTCTTATATCATCCCCAGTTGGTCTTGTTATTACAAGATACCCGAAGTTTTCTCTATTGTTCCGAGAATACTTCGTGCCTACTGCCTAGCAGTTCTTTGCCACATGAATACCCCTTCGAATAAATCCTCGCACTTGTCGAGTATCCGCTCATCCCTAGTTGTTCATGTGTTTCACAAGAGTCTTCGAAATAATATTCGATCTTCCGAAAATCCTTTGGGGCCTTTGGCTCTTGAAATTCTTGCTTGCTTGCATTATGGTTAATCCCATAAGTCTCATAGTCTTAATGACATTCCTTGTCATTATCATTTTGAGTCTGTTGACTCAATATTCTGCGAATACACGCAATCATCATTGATCCTTATAAATTACCTTTCCGGCTGAGCTTCCATTCTTTTAACTGGAATTGGTTCTCGACCAATCCAATTGTCGTTGATTGTACCCTAAGTCTATTCAACTTATCCATCCCTAATCAGAGCATTGCTTCTGATCCCTTGAATTGGAAATCATAATTCCTTTGCATTTGACAATTGAGTTAGTCAGTTGTTTCTATAATCTGATCTCCTTGCATTCTTCTTCCTCTAGCTGAGTACCGATACTCGTATCAGATCCATTGTGGACCATCAAGTCCTTTGTTGGATTGTTATCCGACAGTGTCCTTCACATTTGATCACTTTGTGAGTTCTTCCCCTGATACATGATGCCCTTGTTAAGTTGTATCCTCTGCTTGGCCAACCATGCTCTACTTTCGAGCTTGTGTTATTTACTCTTGAAACTTGTGGTATACGTTTCTAAGAAGCCCCTGTGGGTTGAACATATGCCTTCTCTAAACCGTGTGAACCCGAAAGTTTTCACGAGTTATACTCTTCTGGTGCTTCACCAGATAAAATTTCAACACTGCATCTTCATCGAACGTGAGAAGTGAATGAAAGGTTATGCATTGGAGAAGTGGGAGTCGACCTTGAACCTTGCGTTCATGCCCATGGACTCGGTGTAGATCTTATCATTAAAGCTTCTCTTAAATTAATTATTCCTTTGGTATAAGTTCATCTTATATCTGGGATCTGGCCTTTTGCAATCGTGGTTCCGACCATGTTCTCCTTTAAATTACGTTTCTCGTGCAGGTTTAAGCACTTGTCTTCTGTAGAGCAATACCCCAGTCCAACCTTTACTTTGATCTTGTGTTGAGTATTACCCCCCTGGTATCTCGAGATTATCATGGTACTGCTTAACTTCTTATGAGTTCTTCATCAAGTGCTACCTTACCATTGATTCCAATTTTTCACGGGCTCTGAGTTATTAAACACTCAAAGACACCGATAACTGAACCGAGTCCGCACTACGGTTCAACAACTCGTAGTAATCTTCTTTAAGTACGAGTTTGTACTCGATCACGCCATTCCTAGCCTGTTTGGCTATATCATTGTCTTGATGATTTTAACTGTGCTACCCGGTCCTTCTTCTCGGAGCACAATTTTCGACGATGAACTAACCTTACGTCGATCCTCATCGTCATACCATTTCGCCTTGAACAACAAGCTTGGTTTCGAGTTGTGTCGTACCCTTGGTTCCAATAACCTTTCACTTCATCATTACTTTGACTTGATGTCGTCGCCGATCGATTACATCTTCATGAACTCTCGCGACAAAGGTGTCGTGATCATCAACATTCTGAGCTCATCCAGGATATCAATTGAATTCATGATGAGAAATACCATCCTTGCCCTCGATGAATTGTATTATCATCGACCACTTTATGGCCTTCCCACCAACACAAGCTTGTTCATGTTTGGTGTTATACCTTGAGTTCCTTGCTATCCTGCAATTGTTCTTCTTTACCTTAGAGTATTACCGTCCTTTATGTCAAGAATGTTCTAAGATTTGTTCCCCCTCTTGAGAATTCTTGACATAGAAATACTTCTCACCCTCACCATTCTTTCTTGTTACCCGTGTTGTTTCTAACCGGAATACCGACATTTGAACTATGAGGTGTGAATTCAAACTTCTAGCAACCCTATTGCTTTGAAGTAATGGTCGAGTTTCATTCTAATTCTTTTGTTCGTCAAGTCACCACTCTAACATTGATCGTGCAACCCAACCCATATTCGGGTGCACCTTTCAACCAATGTTTAATTGTGTATGTTTTCCTCGAGCATACTTCCCTATATCATTTGATCTGACAAATGTTATCTCCTTGTTCACTTAATGGTGGAAATCCATCTTTTGGGAATCTCGGTGAATTGCCGTTGAGTTCACCAGACACCTCCTTGTCCTCTTCTTGGGTTAATGATGAACTCTTGTTAACGGAAGTCACTTCATAGTTCATTTCCCGAGAATCTTTCAGTGTCATCCCGTCAATTGGTGTTGCACCTTTCTTCTCGGGCATCCTGAGCCTGAGGTACCCTGACACCAATCATACCTGAATCTCCGTCAGATATGATGGTTAGGACAACTTTCCAAGAGTTATGATATTGATCCTTTGATGACCCAGTAACATGATGTCATGCCTAGCACCCCCCCCGGCTGGAGGACCTATCATTATAGATTCCTTTTCAGCAAGGTTATCCATTCACCCATGAGGAAATTGTAAGACTTATTCTACAAGTTGTTCCTGATGGATCCTTCGTGTTTCCAGAGTCTGATCTTCACATGAAGACCATGTCAATGCTATCTCGAAGCATGTCAATGGTACTCCGATTTGCAATAGGAACATTTGAAGCACGATGCTAGATTTTATTTATCATTTATCCTAACACCGTTGTATGAGTAATATCATGAGATTCCCCCCCCCTTACCTAAATGGTTTTCTACGTTATATCCCGTCGTGGATATCATGCTCTGCTTATCCTTGGGAAGGATATACCCCTGGAATATGTGTTTCAACACATTTTCCTTTCCATTGTTCTGTTTAATCTGATAATCATATTTTCCTTTCCATTGGTTTGTTTGACTTTTCTTGTGATCTATATAAACTAAGCAGTAATAATTCACTGCTTATGTAAACACCTCGGTGTACAAATCTGTCAGTAAGACCCTGTTACTATTGTTGTTGACATTCCGGTAACCACCGATGGACGAGAACTTTGCCTATTGGTCCGCCTCGTTCAACGAGCAGGAGATGGTTCTCTTCGTCCCTTGCCCTTGGTACCGTCGTTGTTGCCGACATAATTGATAGCCTCTGACTTGCCTTGCTTGCATGATCACGCAAGACGTCTCCACCCTTCCAACTTTTAACCCACATGGTGGGCCCATAACCCACAGTTCCACAGGATCGAAACCTGACTCTCCTATACACCCTGTTGTCGAAGTTATTCCTCGCGCTTGGCTTCGTATTTAATTCACGGGCCACCTTCCTAATGCTCTATTCTGGTATCAGACGCAATACTTACTCTCGCTGCTCTGAAACCCTTTCTCACTCTGGTTCAGACTTCGAGCAACTATCTATCCACTTGGAACCTCTTATTGTACCTTCGTACCTTACTCTTGATGTATTCGATTTGTTCAACTCGAGAGATACTCATATGTTCATACTTGGGAAACCCCCAGAAGATTTTCCCTTGTAACATCCTATCGTTGTAGAGCTGCCCCTTACCTATTCGTAAGTACGATGGAGATCCCGAAGAAAGGATGACAAATTGATCATGGTGACTTGAAGCAGTGAAATGAAGGCATCAACGAAAGGGATCAACCTCTTCGAAAGGGAAGCCAAGACCGAGAAGACTCGTTAGGTTTTTCGCTACCAACACCTTCGCCCCTTACTCCACCGCTTAAATCTCGGGACGAGATTTCTTGTAGTGGAGGAGAATTGTGACGCCCGGGTAATTAAGCTACAGTGATCCTCTGCTAATGGTGTCACGTCACCTCGTTTACAGTTGCTAATCTCGAGTTAGTTCGAAACCGATTCAAATTCAAATTCAAAAAAATAGGCAAACAATAAAAGTTTTCAAATATTAAAACTAAAATGTTCGGAGTGAACCAAATATTGCATAGATAATTATGGTGGAGGAACCACCCTTTTATGGAATGATTAAATACTCTAAAGTGAATAAAACCATAGCAAAACAATTATTCAAATGATTTTAAATAATAAACAAATGTTAAACTAGTTTAATTGACCACCAAACTTTTTATGGTAGAGGGATGTTCTGAAACCTTATTTTAGGAGCTATGGTCATATTTTATGAAAACTAAAATAAAGTATGACTAAACTAAAACAGAAAAGAATAAATAAAAAGAAAAGACAAAAGGTAAAACAAAAAAAAATAATAAAAGAGAGGGGGAAAACCCCCTGGCCAACTGGGCCAAACGGCCCATCCGGCCAGCCCACCGGCCCATCCGGCCCCCTCACTCCCTTAACCCCCCCACTCCCCGACCGAACCCTAGCCCACACCCCCACGATCCCCACTCCACCCATCTCTTCCCTCGCTCCCCTCCTGGCGCCGCCACACTCCCACTAACGCACGACGTGCGCCGTACAGGAGGCGCTTGCCCCTCGCGCTACCCGCCGACCGCTGCTGCCAGGAGCCCCCCTCGTCGGAACCACCCCACCGCCCTCCCCGCCGGACTCCCTCTGCCTCCTCTCGATCTGGATCGAGGGGATCCGCCCCGACTCCACCGCCGCACATCGCCATGGCCGCCGTCGACCTCGCCCACCCGCGCGCTCACCCTGCCGCCTGGGATCTCGCTGGGAGGACCGTCGTCGACCCCTGCTTTGTCTACGCCGCTGGACCAAGGCCGGGAGGCCACCACATCGACGTACGCATCATCGCCACCGTCTGCCTCGATCCTCTTCGTCGGACGACGCCGCTACCTCGCCGTCGATCCTCTCGACTCCGGCACCCCCTGGCTCCCCTGAGCCCCCTGCCGGCCCCCTGTGAGCCCCCCACATCCTTTCCTCTTCCCTTGAGCTCTGGCTCCCCCACTAGCTAGCCCCGCTACCGCGTCCGAGGACTCGTCGCCGCCGCTTGACTCTCCATCGTGGCCACAGCCCGCAGGACTCGCGACCGAGCTTTGCCTCGTGTTCCTGGACTCCCCAGGAACCATCTGATACCCTTTGGTCGCCTCGCCATATGCTGCAACCTTGAAACCGAGCTCGCCTAGACCCGGCCATCACCATTGCTCGTCGTCGGCGTCGCTTGGGACCTCCCTCACTCCCACCCCTAGCACCATTGGACGCAGGACTTCACGCGCGTTCGAATGCGACAAGCGACGCCCGTTTTGGTGGCCTGTAACCGATTTTCGGTGACATCCCGTGCGTCATCGCTATGTTTTTGTCGCCGGCGACTAGACGTCGGCGCTGCTGACGTGTCCTCTTAACCCAGCCGCTTATGACGCCAGTACCACTGACTGCTGGGACCCGCCTTCTAATTAATCACAACTTAAGTAAACTGGCTAATTAACTAACCGAAATACTCCCTGACACGTGGGGACCAGCCCCCAGAACGTAAAAAAGAGAGAAGAAAAATAAATAATAAATATAATAATAAAAATATTAATTAATTAATTAACTTAATTAAATCAGATTAGATTAACCTAATCATTTAGTTAAAGCTAATTAACCTTGTTTAATTATTGTGGGTCAATGACATGCGGGACCCACATGTCAGTTGACTAGTCAACGCCTTTGTTGACTGCTGACGTCATGCTGATGTCATGCTGACGTCAGCATGCACTGTTCTGGATAATGTTGAATTTAAATAATTAAATAAATCCTAAAAATGAATTAAATCTTTTAAAATTAATATAAAATAAACCGTAGCTCGGATGGAAAAACTTTGTACATGAAAGTTGCTCAGAACGACGAGACGAATCCGAATATGCGGTCCGTTCGTCCGCCACACACCCATAACCTATCGAACCCGCAACTTTCCCCCTCCGGCTCCTCTGCCCGAAAACACGGAACCCCGGGAATACTTCCCGGATGCTTTCCCCCTTCACCGGTATCACCTCCTACCGCGTAGAACACGTCTAGCTTTGCCTGTTATCCTGTTATGCACTTGCTTACTATGTATTTACTGTTTCTCCCCCCCTCTTCTCTTCGGTAGACCCCGTGACGAGGCTGACGCCCCAGTTCGACTACGGAGTTGACGACCCCTCTCTCTTGCCAGAGCAACCAGGCAAGCCCCCCCCTTGATCACCAGATATCGCCTATTCTCCTCTATACTGCTTGCATTAGAGTAGTGTAGCATGTTACTGCTTTCGTTAATCCTATTCTGATGCATAGCCTGACATTGTCGCTACATCTGTTGATACCTTACCTGCAATCCTAAATGCTTAGTATAGGATGCTAGTTTATCATCATTGGCCCTACATTCTTGTCAGTCTGCCTTGCTATACTATCGGGCCGTGATCACTTGGGAGGTGATCACGGGTATATACTATACATATATACATACTATACAGATGGTGACTAAAGTCGGGTCAGCTCATTGAGTACCCGCAAGTGATTCTGACGAGGGGGCTAAAAGGACAGGTGGCTCCATCCCGGTAGAGGTGGGCCTGGGTTCCCGACGGCCCTCGACTGTTACTTTGTGGCGGAGCGACAGGGCAGGTTGAGACCACCTAGGAGACAGGTGGGCCTGGCCCTGTTCGGCGTTCGCGGATACTTAACATGCTTAACGAGATCTTGGTATTTGATCTGAGTCGGCTACGAGCCTATACGCACTAACCATCTACGTGGGAGTAGTTATGGGTATCCCGACGTCGTGGTATCAGCCGAAGCACTTCAGACGTCAGCGACGGAGCGGCGCGCGCCGGATTGGAACGTAAGCCTGCTCTTGTATTAAGGGGGCTAGTTCCGCTTTCGGCCGCGTACGCAACGTGCAGGTGTGCTATGGGCGATGGGCCCAGACCCCTGTGCGCTTAGGTTTAGACCGGCGTGCTGGCCTCTCTGTTTTGCCTAGGTGGGGCTGCGACGTGTTGATCTTCCGCGGCCGGGCATGACCCAGGAAAGTGTGTCCGGCCAAATGGGATCGAGCGTGTTGGGGAATGTGGTGCACCCCTGCAGGGAAGTTAATCTATTCGAATAGCCGTGATCTTCGGTAACAGGACGACTTGGAGTTGTACCTTGACCTTATGACAACTAGAACCGGATACTTAATAAAACACACCCTTCCAAGTGCCAGATACAACCGGTGGTCGCTCTCTCTCAGGGATACGAGGAGGGGATCGCCGGGTAGGATTATGTTACTTGGAGATGCTACTTGGAGATGCTACTCGGAGGACTTCAATCTACTCTCTTTTACTTGATGCAAGACGGAGGCTGCCAGAAGCGTAGTCTTCGACAGGATTAGCTATCCCCCTCTTATTCTGGCATTCTGCAGTTCAGTCCACTGATATGGCCCTTTACACATATACCCATGCATATGTAGTGTAGTTCCTTGCTTGCGAGTACTTTGGATGAGTACTCACGGTTGCTTTCTTCCCCCTTTTCCCCCTTTCCTTTCCTTCTGGTTGTCGCAACCAGATGCTGGAGTCCAGGAGCCAGACGCCACCGTCGACGACGACCCCTACTACACCGGAGGTGCCTACTACTACGTGCTGCCCGCTGACGACGTCCAGGAGTAGTTTAGGAGGATCCCAGGCAGGAGGCCTGCGCCTCTTTCGATCTGTATCCCAGTTTGTGCTAGCCTTCTTAAGGCAAACTTGTTTAACTTATGTCTGTACTCAGATATTGATGCTTCCGCTGACTCGTCTATGATCGAGCACTTGTATTCGAGCCCTCGAGGCCCCTGGCTTGTATTATGATGCTTGTATGACTTATTTTATTTGTAGAGTTGTGTTGTGATATCTTCCCGTGAGTCCCTGATCTTGATCGTACACATTTGCGTGCATGATTAGTGTACGATTAAATCGGGGGCGTCACACATTACCACCCCCATATCTCAAAACAATTATCAAGCATCAAATTGATCCTAGTGTTTTATGCACTTTCTATGATAGTTTTTATTATACCCAACTTGGATGCTCATCATTCTAGGACCAAATTTATAACCATAGAAAATACCATGCTGTTCTAAAAGAATCTCAAAATATTATAAGTGAAGCATGAGAGATCAACAATTTATTCAAAATTAAGCCACCGCCGTGCTCTAAAAGATATAAGTGAAGTACTAGAGCAAAAACTATCTAACTCAAAAGATATAAGTGAAGCACATAGAGTATTCTAATAAATTCTAATCAAGTGGGCTTCTCCAAAAAGGTGTGTAAAGCTAAGATGAATGTGGAAAACTAAAAATAAAATACTAATATCATACAAGACGCTCCAAGCAAAACACATATCATGTGGCGAATAAAAATATAGCTCCAAGTAAAGTTACCGATAAACGAAGAAGAAAGAGGGATGCCTTCCGGGGCAACCCCAAGCTTAGGCTTTTGGCTATTCTTGAATATCTTGGGGTGCCATGGGCATCCCCAAGCTTAGGCTCTTGCCACTCCTTATTCCATAGTCCATCAAATCTTTACCCAAAACTTGAAAACTTCACAACACAAAACTCAACAGGAAATCTCATAAGCTCCGTTAGTGAAAGAAAGCAAAACCACCACATAAGTTGCTGCAATGAACTCATTCTTTATTTATATTGGTGTTTAACCTACTGTATTTCAAGTTCTCTATGGTTCATACCATTTAATACTAGCCATAGATGCATCAAAATAAGCAAACAACACACGAAAAACAGAATCTGTCAAAAACAGAACAGTCTATAGCAATCTGTAACTCTGGTATACTTCTGGGACTATAAAACTCCTACCAAAATAGGAAGTCCTGGGGATTTTGTCTATTGATCTACAGCAAAAAGAATCAACGCAAAATCACGTTTCTGTGAATTACTAAAATTATTTTCGTGCGTGCAAAGTTTCTGTTTTTTAGCAGAATCAAATTAACTATCACCATAGGTTATCCTATAGGTTCTACTTGGCACAAACACTAAATAAAACATAAAAACACATCTAAACAGAAGGTATATGCAAAATTTATTACTAAACATAAACAAAAACAAAAAACAAAGATAAAATTGGGTTGCCTCCCAACTAGCGCTATCGTTTAATGCCCCTAGCTAGGCATAAAAGCGGGGATAGATCTAAGTGGTGCCATCTTTGGCACCCAATTCATAAGTAGCTCACATGATGGATTCATAAGGTAATTTTAACTTTCTTTCTTGGAAAGTGCTCCATGCCTTTCCTTAATGGAAATTGGAATCTAATATTCCCTTCCTTCATATCAATAATCGCACCAATCGTTCTAAGGAAAGGTCTACCAAGAATAATAGGGCAAGAAAGATTGCAATATATATTAAGAACGATAAAATCTACGGGCACCAAATTCCTATTTGCAACAATTAAAACATCATTGATCCTTCCCATTGGCTTTTTAATGGTGGAATCCGCAAGGTGAAAATTTAAAGAGCAATCATCAAGATCATGGAAACCTAGAATATCACATAAAGTTTTCGGAATCATGGAAACACTAGCACTCAAATCACATAAAGCATAACACTCATGATCTTTAATTTTAATCTTTATAGTAGGTTCCCACTCATCATAAAGTTTTCTAGGTATAGAACTTCCAAATTAAGTTTTTCATCAAAAGATTGCATCAAGGCATCAACAATATGTTTGGTAAAAGCTTTATTTTGACTATAAGCATGAGGAGAAGTCACAACGGATTGCAACAAGGCAATACAATCTTATAAAGAACAATTATCATAATTAAATTCATTGAAATCCAAGGTAGTGGGTTCAATGCTATTTAAAATCTTGACCTCTCCAATCCCACTTTTACAAAATTTAGCATCAATATCTAAAAACTCTGAATCATTGGGACGCCTTTTAACTAAAGTTGACTCATCTCCAATCCCATCATTATTAAGATTCATATTGCAAAACAAAGATCTAATAGGGGACACATCGATAACTTTAAGATCTTCATCATTACTTTCATGGAAACTAGAAGAACACGCCTTTATAAAGCAATCTTTCTTAGCACGCAACAATGGAAATTCTCATAGCTTTGAGAGACTCATTGATATCATGCTTAGGAGGAGTTTTTTTAGGGTTGGGACAGTAGGAAAGGCTCCTATTGCATATATATTAAGTATAAAATAAACTTGGTTACATGGTGGTAATTACAAAGTGGGGGAGTTACACAGGACTAAGCTACAAGCCCACAAAGTTAATGAGAGTCCTGGGTTAGAGTTTGCAGAATGGAAGAGACAACATGCCTCTTGTGTTCTGGCAATCTATATTGTAGGTTCCCAAAGTCATTCTTGAACCTAGTCCACCATGAGTCAACGGAAGCCACAACATGCCTAAAATAATTGTTGTTACACTCTTTCCAGAGACTCCAAGTAGCAATCAGAAAGATTTCCATGATCAACTTGCGTGAGCGTTAAGTCTTCATTTGTTCAATAAGATCCAGCCGGTGGCCAACCGTTCCACACACGATGTTTAGGCGTTGCCAACAAACTGTGCTAAAGGTGCAATGGAAGAAGAGGTGCTCCACCGTTTCTTCAACGTGATGACCACACAGCAGGCAATCAAGGTTGGATCCAATGTTATAATGTCGTCATTTCAGCATATTGCGTGTGTTGAGACGATTAGAAAGTAAAAACCAACCAAAGACTTTGATTTTCGGGGTGCACTTGGTCCGCCATAGCCACTGATATGCCACATGAGCCACTATGTCCCGAAAGAAAAATTGGTAATATGCGGCAGTTTTGAAGACAGTGCCCCCCCAGCAGTAGACCCAAACATCCTCACGGTCGTCAAGGGAAATTTCCGCAACATCAAGCTGTAGAAGCTTTAACTCATCATGGGCTTGTACGGACAGGGGGAGCTGAAAGGTTTCATGCAGGGTGGCGGTCGTCAGGAAATCCCGGACCGAAATATCTTCATGATGGACATACGAGAATGCCCTAGGGTACTTGTCAGCATAAACATCATTATTCCAGCTGTCTTTCCAAAATAGCGTAGATTTACCATTGTTGACTTGAACATGGGAGATACCACGGTATATTGGCATGAGATGAACAAGATCTCGCCACCAAAAGGAGCCACATATATCAGCTGCATGCGGGGTTGAGTCCATGTAGTACGTATCCCAAATCAACTATACCCAAGGAATATCTAGTTTGTGGAAGAATTTATGGAGGAATTTCAAAAGCAGGCCATCATTTTGAATCCTCAAGTCAAGAATACCGAGGCCACCGCTTGTTTTGGGACGGTGGACCATGGGCCAAGCAGCAAGAGAGTTGTGTTTATCGCCATCAGCTGTCTTTTTTAACTACAGGCAATGCCTACGAATTTTGTCCAGCTGGGCAATAATTTTTTGTGGTAGGCGCAAAGTGCCCATCGGAATATGGCCAGAGAGGTAATGAGTGAGTTGATCAATGCTAATCTGCCAGCATGGGACATGAGAGACATGGCAGTAGTGATTTTTCGTTCTGCTTTGCACACAAACGGTGTCAAATCTAGGATCATTGGACGTGTGGTCCCTAGGGGCAGGCCCAGGTAAGTGAACGGCATAGATGCTTGGGTACAACCAAAAAGATTTGCCAGGGCATTGCATTTGTCAGCAGGGGTGTTGATAGGGACGATCGTTGATATGACCATGCCTGCTCCTATTACTATTGATGCTCAAGATGATGCACGAGCTGATGATCGAGATCACATAGATGAGAACGCTCAATACCCACACATGCATGCGGTTGGATCCATTGGGCATAGGCCCGTTGAGTTTAACCATGGCTTAAGTCAAGCTACATTTGTGACCCACAAGGAGGAAAGTATTAAACTACTTTTGTATTTCTTATCCAGATCAACAAGCGTGCAACATCACGAGTCTCATGCAAGTTTGCTACTAGAAGATAAGAAGGAGATACGCTGGTTTAGAAGGCAGGGAATCAATATTTATTTCTTGTTTTACTTCTTACCATGCAAGGACTACGCCACGATGGGTTCCAGAACATGTACGTGGGGTTTTCTCACGTTGAAGGAGTCTGGGTGGGGGCCACCAAGAAGGGCAAACCAAATATGTGGCGCACAAATAAAAAGAGTTTTTATTGCTTAGATTTAATTAGATTCGGTTGATATTTCTTAGGAGAGTCCTGTTTAGATTTCTTTCTTGTAGCGCACTCATGTTTGGGTCAGCTATACTGATATAAATAGCCATAGCATATGATAATTGTAGGGAAGGTTAATTTGAGATGAATTAGACACCGTGTGTGTTCCGGCCATCGGCCATTATCGAGTTTTGAGAAATCTTGTCAAAAGTCTCTACTGGCGTGTGAGTTCCTACGGCGCATAGCGTAGGAGATTACAAGCTGAACCTATACGGTTCGTCCATGTTATTCCTTCGGAACGAGGGGTTGGCGTGTTGTTTCCACGGGATTTGCGAGCATCTTCGTAAACCTGCGACGAGTTCTTGCTGCGATGGATTTTTGTGCCGTGAAAGATCGGGCCAACAACAGATCGACCCTCGCCTCGAGGTTCGCTCCTCATCAATCATGGATTTATGAAAGTTGATTTTGAGCCCGATAGATGTGCCGTAGTCTTCAAGGATTTGTTTCAATTTGGCCGCTTGGAGAAGACATGCAGGCAATACAATGATAGTATCGTCTGCATATTGGATGACAGGGTACTTAGTGTCACCTTTAGGAGGGATCGGGTGACTGATCATGCCTTGTTCTAGCGCGTCATTGATGGCAGTTTGAAGGAGGTCGGCCGCAATGACAAAAATAAGGAGGGACATAGGATCACCTTGGTGTACCCCGCATTTGTAGTGAAATTACTGACCAGGAACACCGTTGAGAAGTATAGAGGACTTGGCGGAAGAAAAGATATTGTGCATCCAACCTAGCCATGCATGTGGAAAACCCATTTCTTCATGATGAGGAGCATAGCAGAATGCTCAATGGTATCAAATGCCTTGGCAAAATCCAATTTGAGGAGAATGATTTCTTTCTTGGAGGCTTGACATTGATGTATATATTCGAAGGCCCAAGCCAGGCAATCATGGATGGATCTGCCCCGAAGAAAGCCGTACTGATTTCTGTGTACCAACTGAAGAATAATGTTTTGCAGGCGATCAGCCAGGATCTTAGTGAGTAGCTTCAGACAACAGTTGATAAGTGTGATGGGCCTGAAGTCATTAACGTTGTCAGGTGAGTTGTTTTTTGGAATCAACGTGATATAGCCCGCATTGATACTTTCTAGACTGAGACCACCCTGATGAAATTCCTGGCAGAGGAGATAGAAGTCTTCTTTTAGGATAGTCCAGCAAGCTTTCAAAAAAGCGCCATTGAAACCATTGGGGCCAGGGGCCCGGTCAGGCGGCATTGCCACCACCACAACATCAATCTCTTTATGTGTAAACGGAGCCACAAGATTGGCAAACAACACCTCATCCTTGAGAAGGTTATCTAGGTTGAATTTCATAGGCGAGGGGTTAGCTTGCCCCATCCGAGTCTTGCAAGCCTCAAAGAGTACAGATTCCTTGCCTGCATGATCCTCAACAACACTGCCATCATCAGTTTTCAGAGAGCTGATGTAATTCCTTCTGTAACATTCAGTAGCCACAGTTTGAATTTTTTTTTGAATTCTCATCCCCGAATTGGATCCATAGAATGGTGCAGCATTTTTTCCAATATTCTTTCTGATGCTGGAGAAGCCTCAAGAGATGTATTTTGAGGATATTGCGAAAGTTTCCCTCAGGAGTGGTAAGTGGCCTGCGATCTTCAATATTTCTAGCTTCAGAAGCATTTTGTTAGTGTTTTCAATGGCAATGTTTAAGCGTGAGATCTTCTTACTCCAATGCTTGAGAGCATATCACACAACCTTGAGCTTTTGTCCAATCCTGGCTGCCGCGTTGGACTGTCTACTGTATTTGATGGGTTTATTCCAAGCTTGTGCCACCACCTCCATGAACCCTAGGTGGGAAATCCAATATGTTTCAAACCTGAAGAGCTTACTTTTTGGAATTGTTGTTTGAATGACCACAGAGCAAGGAGTATGGTCGGAGACTGGCTTCCCCAAAGGATTCACCAAAGTGTTAGGGAACGATATGGTCTAGTTAGGGAACGATATTGAGTTGTTCCAGGAGCGGTTGTTGCTGCATATTGGACCAGGTATAAGCTATTCCCTTAATGGGCAATTCAGTGAGGTTTTGTTCACGAATAAAGTCGTTAAATGTGAACATATCCTGGACATTCCCACCAGGTTTGTTGCGGTTATCAGGCGAACGGATGTAATTAAAGTCGCCAAGAAAAGGCTAGTCTTCAGCAGGAGGAATATCCAAATCAAATAACCAGCTAGTGAAAGAAGTACGAAGATCACCTTGACAGGGGCCATACACATTGACAAGTTTCCAAAGGTGGTTAGATTGCGTGGAGGTAAACTTAACTCCTAACACAAATTGCTCAGACACGAAAACCCTGCCCATGAAAACACTGCTATTCCAGATCGTAATAATGCCACTCGAAGCGCCGTGGGAGGGTATAAACACAAATTGATCAAAATGTCGCGGGCACATATATTTAAGAGTTGCAGTGTCAAAAGAAGGCATCTTAGATTCTTGCAGGCAAATCACCGCGCAACCACTAGCCTGGATCGCATTACTAAGCGCTAAATGTTTCTCAGGTGCATTAAGACCATGCAAATTCCAGCAGAGTACATTCCAGTTGCACAAAAGCATCGATGTACGAAAAGTTCAGATAACTGCAGAAGATAAATAAGAAACCCACCTATTCCTCGGACAGGGTCGAGGTAGTGAGCTCTCCAGCAGGCACCGCGCAAAGGTTGGAGCCAATGGCCTGCATAGTGGGGATGGGTGTTGGTGGGGGGAGCGAATCAACAGCATCATCTCCGGGGGCATCAGCAGCAGTGGAATCCACAGGAGCATCTTCAGTAGCCTCCACAACAGAGGGGATGACACGAGGCTTGACTCTGGACTTGGTCTGGCGAGAGTCAGAGGCATGAATGATCCGGAAGCCATCGTACTTCTTGTTTCTTGTGCTTCTGCACAGAGTTGCAGTGTCAATTGGGGCTAACATCTTACCTTTCCTCTGTTTCTGGGCTTGTGCAGTGTGGGATAGGGAGCTTGACGATCCTTCCTCAGGCAGTGACAGAGATGGCAGCAGTGGTTCCGGAATAGCAGAAACAAACTGAGCAGGTTGTGGGATCTGCCCCATCGAATGTATCTCATCAGTGCTGGCGATCATGGGTTCAGACGGCTCCATGGTGAGGAGCAGGGGAGCAGGCGAAGCAGACAAACTAACTTGAGCAGGAGAAATCACAGTCTGGACCGGAGATAACTGAATGTCTCCCCCTGAAAGAGACACATGCACCACCACTTGAACTGAATCTTGACGAAAGCCAAGGCCCGAGCTCCAGGGGCCAAATGAAGCTACAAGCGGGCGCAACACCGAGAAAAGAGCCGCATTCAGCTGTTGGCGGGGGATAGGGTTGGCTAACAGGAGAGCCATGAGCACATCACCATGCGCAGACAGTGCAAAGCGCAGACCCTGAGGATGAACATCAACAGATACAGTGAGCACCTCATTGTGACTCTGAACCTCCGGTGCATCAAACCCAGCGAGCAGAAGCAAATCAGCAGAATGGGCAGTCTCAAAATCTTCCGAGCTCATGAGCGAATCATGCCAAGCCTGAAGAGCATTGTCAGAGACATTGTTCTCTGGAACAATGCCATCTTGCACCTGTAAACCCTGAGCTGCAAGCCAAGCTTGAAAGTTCATGAGAAACAGTGGCAATTGGGGTAGAGGTGGGGCTGGCGGAGCAGGCCATTCTCCCCAACCAACATGATCATGGTTAGGTTGAGCCGCAGGTCCATCGGGCGCACCATTGGGGGGTGCCGCATTCTACACGAGCCAGTTGTGGACCTGTTGCTGATACAGTTGTTCGGCTGTCAGATCAGGGCCAAACTGAGGATGAGGATTTCCATCAGGTGGCGGTGGTTCTTCTCCGGCCGGCAAGACTTCTGGAAGTAGCCCGTTCCAGTCATTGCTCCTGAGGATGGTGATCTGAACCGTCCAACAGTCCCTTGCGCCACCAAGCTGCCAAACGACAAAACTCTTTGGCACCAGTCGCAGGTTTAGAACTCTTGCCTTAATGAGCATGAAATGACGGTCCCGGTGAGGATTGTACCAGGAGACAAGCGAACCAAAACCACCCAAAGACTTATTGATGTAGTAGTCAGTCTGATAATCGTAAGGAAAGCCAAAAAACATCAACCAGATCTCTGGTCCGAAAGCGGTGGAGCGACGATTGAGGGCTTCATTGTGGGGGACAAATGTGATAAGCAGATCTTCATCCTCAAGCTCTAATGGTGTAGCAACGGCAGTATCACGGATGAAGGAATCGACAAAATCCAAAGATCCCTATCCCAAAAGGGTGGTCACTTACTTCAGTGGTGAACAGTTGGGCCTCTTGGAGCAGACCATGAACAGCTTGACGAACTGCAGCCCGGTGATGTAGAGGCACATATGTGCTTGTCTCCGCGATTGCCAGGTAGTCGTGGTTGAGCAGCGGAATAGGGCCGACCACCATGCCACTACTCCGGACGATGCGATCGGCCGACCCCGACTCCGGACGATGCGATCGGCCAATTTTAGTCCAAGCTGCTTTAGAGGAAACCGGGCTGGGCATTTGCTTGCCTTGTGATCAGGCATGGAGCAATTAATGCAAATCACTCTAGCAGGGCAATCAATCTTCTGGTGCCCCCATTGTAGGCAACGAGCACACAATACCGCCCAATTAGTAGTAATCAGATCAATCTCATATTCAGTATATCCGTCCTGAGCCCAATCCATATTGTAATGGGCCGACAAACAAGGTGGCCAGTTAGCATGGGCTGGGGCATATTTGAAAGCCGAGGTTAGAAAGCATTGTGATGGGCTAGGATAAGACACATTAATGGGACAATTAAAACTGCCCAAATGTAGATACTCTATGTCAGTAATGCCCTCAGATTGCGCTTGACGGTGATATTTCTCAAGTAATGAGACCATGGATGGTTCCTCAATTACCGTTGGCAAATAATCAGCTGCCGGAAATGACCTAAATTGAATTTGAATTCCCTGACTGTTCTTTGGGCATGAGGATGACGACGCCTCGCGAGCATGCATGTTGGAGAAAACCATATGATCAATTGGTTTGAGGAAAACTTGCTTAGCTCCTTCATGGATGAATCTTTAGGCGAAGAATCAGAATGTGAAAACCCCAAGTCTGACTTAATAGCCATGGGACGTCGAGCAGTGATCTCTAGTAATTCTTCATCCGCGTGCCAACTAAAATTATTCGAGGGCACACGATTGAAACGGCCATTGAACAGATGAAAGTGGCAAATGAAATCCGGCCAAATACGATCCTTGAGCCCATAAATAAAATGTCCCACCTTATTATTGTCAACCGAGAAGCGAAAGGCTCGAGGATTAATCTTAAGCACTTTGAGGCCAACCCTAAACCCTCCAATGCAACAGTGGAGCGCAATACCCACTGTTTCTTCATTGAGTGGGAAGGAAGCCAAAGAGAACATGACTACAAGGAAGAATTCCTTGGAGTCTCGAGAGGGTAGAAATGCACCGTAGAACCAAACTTTCTTCTCACCTAATCTGCAAGGGCTAGGCCAGGAGCAAATCCCAATGCAGGAGTCCTTCCATCTTGAATCAAACTAGAGATCGCCATGATTTTTGGTGGAGAAGGTGGGAGAGGAGAGGAGAGGTCGGAGATGCCATGACAGACAAAAAGAGAGGAAAGCCATGCTTAGGAGGAGTAGAAAGTTTCAAAGAATCAACATCAAGCAAGAGTCTATCAACGTTCCTAGCCAAGTCATCAACTTTGAGTAATTTTTCTTCAAGCAAGGCATTAAAATTCTTTTGAGAGATCATAAATTCTTTCACACTATTCTCAAAATCAGAGGGCATCTTATTAAAATTACCATAAGAATTATTGTAGGAATTTCCATAATTATTAGAGGAATTACTAGGGAACGGTCTAGGATTAAAGTTTCCTCTAAGCATTGTTTTCAAAATTACTCCTACCAACAAAATTCACATCCATAGATTCATTATTATTCTCAATCAAAGTAGACAAAGGCATATCATTGAGATCAATAGGCGCACTCTTGGTAGCAAATAATTTCATATGTTCATCCATCTTTCCACTCAAAGCATTAATTTCTTCTATAGCATGCACTTTTTTACTAGTAGATCTTTCGGTGTGCCATTGAGAATAATTAGCCATAATATTGTCAAGGAGTTTTGTAGCTTCTCCTAAGGTGATTTCCATAAACGTGCCTCCCGCGGCTGAATCTAAAAGATTTCTTGAAGCGAAATTCAGTCTGGCATAAATTTTTTGTATGATCATCCATAAATTCAAACCACGAGTAGGGCAATTGCGAATCATCAATTTCATTCTTTACCAAGATTGGGCAACATGCTCATGATCAAGTTGTTTAAAATTCATAATATCATTCCTAAGAGTGATGATCTTAGCGGGAGGAAAATACTTAGAGATAAAAGCATCTTTGCACTTGTTCCATGAATCAATACTATTCTTAGGCAAAGACGAAAACCAAACTTTAGCATGATCTCTAAGTGAAAACGGAAATAACTTCAATTTAACAATATCATTATCCATATCTTTCTTCTTTTGCATCTCACACAAATCAACAAACTTGTTTAGATGGGTAGCGGCATCTTCACTAGGAAGGCCGGAGAATTGATCTTTCATAACAAGATTCAGCAAAGCAGTATTGATTTCACAAGACTCAACATCATTAAGAGGAGCAATCAGAGTACTAAGGAAATCATTATTATTGGTATTGGAGAAATCACACAATTTGGTATTATCTTGCGCCATCGCGACAAGTAATCGAACACACAAGCAAACAAAAAGGCAAGCGAAAGAGAAAGAGGAGATTGGGAAAGAGAGGGCGAATAAAACGGCAAGAGTGAAGTGGGGGAGAGGAAAACAAGAGGCAAATGGAAAATAATGTAAATGCGAGGGAGATGAGTTTGTGATGGGTACTTGGTATGTCTTGACTTGAGCGAAGACCTCCCCGGCAACGGCGCCAGAAATCCTTCTTGCTATGTCTTGAGCTTGCGTTGGTTTTCCTTGAAGAGGAAAGGGTGATGCAGCAATAGTAGCATAAGTATTTCCCTCAGTTTTTGAGAACCAAAGTATCAATCCAGTAGGAGGCTCCTCAAAAGTCCCAGGCACCTACACAAACAAACACGAACTCGCAACCAATGCAATAAAGGGGTTATCAATCCCTTCACGGCCACTTGCGAAAGTGAGATCTGATAGAGATAATATGATAAGATAAATATATTTTTGGTATTTTATAATATAGATTATAAAAGTAAATATGCAAATAAAAGTAGATTGAAAGCTTATAAGATAAAAGATAGACCCGGGGGCCATAGGTTTCACTAGTGGCTTCTCTCAAGATAGGATAAGTATTACGGTGGGTGAACAAATTACTGTCGAGCAATTGATAGAAAAGCGAATAAATATGAGATTATCTAGGCATGATCATGTATATAGGCATCACGTCCGTGACAAGTAGACCGACTCCTGCCTGCATCTACTACTACTACTCCACACATCGATCGCTATCCAGCATGCATCTAGAGTATTAAGTTCATAAGAACAGAATAACGCATTAAGAAAGATGACATGATGTAGAGGGATAAACTCATGCAATATGATATAAACCCCATCTTTTTATCCTCGATGGCAACAATACAATACGTGCCTTGCTGCCCCTACTGTCACTGGGAAAGGACACCGCAAGATTGAACCCAAAGCTAAGCACTTCTCCCATTGCAAGAAAGATCAATCTAGTAGGCCAAACCAAACAGATAATTCGAAGAGACTTGCAAAGATAAATTAATCACACATAAAAGAATTCAGAGGAGATTCAAATATTTCTCATAGATAAACTTGATCATACACCCACAATTCATCGGATCTCGACAAACACACCGCAAAAAGAGTTACATCAAATAGATCTCCAAGAAGATCAAGGAGAACATGGTATTGTGATCCAAAAAGAGAGAAGAAGCCACCTAGCTAATAACTATGGACCCGAAGGTCTATGGTAAACTACTAAAAACTCATCGGAGGGGCTATGGTGTTGATGTAGAAGCCCTCCGTGGTCGATTCCCCCTCCGGTGGAGCGCCGGCGAAGGCTCCAAGATGGGATCTCGCGGATACAGAAGGTTACGGTGGTGGAATTAGCTTTTCATTGGCTCCCTTGATGTTCTCAGGGTACGTGGGTATATATAGGAGGAAGAAGTAGGTCGGTGGCTGCCTGAGGGGCCCACGAGATAGGGGGCGCGCCTGTAGGGGTGGGCGCGCCCTCCACCCTCGTGGCCGCCTCGACTGCATCTTGACTTGCACTCCAAGTCCTCTGGATCATGTTCGTTCGAGAAATCATGCTCCTGAAGGTTTCATTCCGTTTGGACTTCGTTTGATATTCCTTTCCTTCGAAATACTGAAATAGGCAAAAAAACAGCAATATGGGCTGGGCCTCCGGTTAGTAGGTTAGTCCCAACAATGATATAAATGTGTAAAGTGAAGCCCATAAACATCCAAAACGGGTAATATAATAGCATGGAACAATCAAAAATTATAGATACGTTGGAGACGTATCAAGCATCCCCAAGCTTAATTCCTGCTCGTCCTCGAGTAGGTAAATGATAACAACAGAAATTTTGATGTGGAATGCTACCTAGCATAATTCTCAATGTAATTTTCTTTATTGTAGCATGAATGTTCAGATCCAAATGATTCAAAATAAAAGTTCATATTGACATAAGAAATAGTAATACTTCAAGCATACTAATCAAAGCAATCATGTCTTCTCAAAATAACATGGCTAAAGAAAGTTCATCCCTACAAAAATCATATAGTTAGGCTATGCTTCATTTTCGTCACACAAAAATGCTCCCAAATTATACATCCCCGATGACAAGCCAAACAATTGTTTCGTACTTAAATAATCTCAAAAAATTTCAACTGCTATCCAGCATGATATAGTATTACGGTGGGTGAACAAATTACTGTCGAGCAATTGATAGAAAAGCGAATAATTATGAGATTATCTAGGCATGATCATGTATATAGGCATCATGTCCGTGAAAAGTAGACCGACTCCTGCCTGCATCTACTACTATTACTCCACACATCGACTGCTATCCAGCATGCATCTAGAGTATTAAGTTCATAAAGAACAGAGTAAGGCATTAAGAAAGATTGCATGATGTAGAGGGATAAACTCATGCAATATGAAATAAACCCCATCTTTTTATCCTCGATGGCAACAATACAATACGTGCCTTGCTGCCCCTGCTGTCACTGGGAAAGGACACCGCAAGATTGAACCCAAAGCTAAGCACTTATCCCATTGCAAGAAAGATCAATCTAGTAGGCCAAACCAAACTGATAATTCGAAGAGACTTGCAAAGATAACTTAATCACACATAAAAGAATTTAGAGGAGATTCAAATATTTCTCATAGATAAACTTGATCATAAACCCATAATTCATCGGATCTCGACAAACACACCGCAAAAAGAGTTACATCGAATAGATCTCCAAGAAGATCAAGGAGAACATGGTATTGAGATTCAAAGAGAGAGAAGAAGCCATCTAGCTAATAACTATGGACCCGAAAGTTTGTTGTAAACTACTCACAACTCATCGGAGAGGCTATGGTGTTGATGTAGAAGCCCTCCATGGTTGATTCCCCCTCCGGCGGAGCACCGACGAAGGCTCCAAGATGGGATCTCACGGATACAGAAGGTTACGGTGGTGGAAATAGTTTTTCATGGTCGCCTCTGATGTTCTCAGGGTATGTGGGTTTATATAGGAGGAAGAAGTAGGTCGGTGGATGCCCGAGGGGCCCACGAGATAGGGGGCGCGCCCAGTAGAGGGGGCTCCCTCCACCCTCGTGGCTTCCTCGATTGCTTCTTGACTTGCACTCCAAGTCCTCTGGATCACATTTTTTCCAAAAAGATCGCTCCTGAAGGTTTCATTCCTTTTGGTATTCCTTTTCTTCGAAACACTGAAATAGGGAAAAACAGCAATACGGGACGCGCCTCCGGTTAGTAGGTTAGTCCCAAAAATGATATGAAACTGTAAAGTAAAGCCCATAAACATCCAAAATAGGTAATATAATAGCATGGAACAATCAAAAATTATAGATACGTTAGAGACGTATCAGCTAGTCATATTCTTCATGATGCTCTCTCTATGTTTCAATTCTTTTCTTTTATGTGAGCATCATTGAAACCTTCATGCCTAGATAAAAGGCATTAAAGAAAAGCGCTTGTTGGGAGACAAGCCAATATCTACCCTTGATGTCTTTGTGTGTTTACATGATTAAGCTACTGTAGTAATCATGTTTTAGAGCTTTTGTCTCAATAAATTGCCAAGTAAGACCTTTGGGAAGACTTGGGTGAAAGTTAATGTGATCTTGCTGTAAAAAACAGAAACTTTGCGCTCACGGGATTAGCTGTCATTTTTTTTACAGGAGAGTCATTTTGAGTTGATTCTTTTTGCAGAAGATTAATAGACAAATTCCTCACGTCCACCAATTTATTTCATAATTTTTGGAGTAGCAGAAGTATGATTGTTGTTCAGATCATTACAGACTATTCTGTTTCTGATAGATTCTGTTTTCAATGCATAGTTTGCTTGTTTTCTAGTTTCTATGGCTTATATTTCTCAATATAAATTGTTGAAAGATATGGTACAGTAGGAATTGTTTGGGAACAATTATGAACCTTGTCTTTGACAGTACCAAAGTGAATGGTTTGCTCTTTATCATACTAACCAAACTCACGAAGTTCCGTTAAGTTTTGTGTGATTGAAGTTTTCAAGCTTTGGGTGAGATATCGATATGAGGAGAATAAGGAGTGGAAAGACCCTAAGCTTGGGATACCTGTGGCACCCCAAGGTAATATTCAAGGAAGACTCAAGCGCCTAAGCTTGGGGATGCCCCGGAAGGCATCCCCTCTTTCGTCTTCAAAACTATCGGTATACTTTACTCGGAGCTATATTTTTAGTCATCACATGATATGTGTTTTGCTTGGAGCGTATTTTCAATTGTACTTGTTGTTTGAATAAAATCATTGGATCTGAAATCTTGAATAAAAAAAGAATCCTCCCATGGCTAGTTAAATATTTTACTACTCAGTGTTCTTCACTTATATCTTTTGGAGTAGTTTATCATTTGCTCACATGCTTCATGTATATACTATGAGTAAATGGTTGAATGAATTGAATATCATAAATCTGAATTTATATATGTTTCATATGTTTATATCATGGGGAGTAATGACTTCACACGTAATAAGTATAGGTAGTAAACTTATTGAAAGTTAGCAAACACAGAATTGGTCACTTGAACAATTCATGAAAGAATATTGAAGGAAGAGAGATTTCACATATAAATATACTATCTTGGACATCTTTTGTAATTGTGAGCACTCATTAAAATATGACATGCTAAAAGGTTGATGTTGGACAAGGAAGACAGCATAATGGGTTATGTTTTCTTATATCCAAAATAAAGTATATTGTCTTGGATCATCCAACATGTTGAGCTTGCCTTTCCCTCTCATGACATCCAAATTCTTTGCACCAAGTAGAAATACTACTTGTTCTTCCAAACATCCCTTAAACTAGTTTTGCCATGAGAGAACACCATACCTACCTATGGATTGAGTAAGATCCTTCAAGTAAGTTGTCATCGATGCATGCAATAAAAATTGCTCTCTAAACATGTATGATCTATTAGTGCGAAGAAAATAAGCTTTATACGAACTTGTGATAGGGAAGAAATAAAAGTGACAGACTGCATAATAAAGGTCTCTATCACAAGAGGCAATATAAAGTGACGTTCTTTTGCATTAAGATTTTGTGCATCCAACCTTAAAATCGCATGACAACCTCTACTTCCCTCTGTGAAGGGCCTATCTTTTACTTTTATCTTCTACCCTTATACAAAATTCATGGTGATCATCACCTTTTCTTTTTACACTTTTTCCTTTGGCAAGCACTTTGTGTTGAAGCGATCCGGATATATATACATATATATCCACTTGGATGTGGGTTTTCATAAAGTATTATTGTTGACATTACCCTTGAGTTAAAGGTTGGGAGGCAAAACTATAAGACCCTATCTTTCTCTGTGTCCGATTAAAACTTTGAACCCATAAATATCACACGAGTGTTAGCAATTGTGAAAGACTATATGATAGTTGAGTATGTGGGATTCGCTAAATCAAAGCTCTTACATAGGCTCTTCCTGAAAATAAGATGAATTGCAATTGTTTGATGAGTAAGAGCACTGTTTGTTAGTTTTCAAGAAAGTTTACGATCTATACTTTTACATGTGAATAGCTTGTTACTTGATCATGAAAAGTTTTATGAGATGAGCTACTGTTATGACGTATAATGATGCTAGAAAAGGTGATTGAAATTATCATTGATCAAACTTGTGCACCTGCTAGCATTTTGTAAGTGCATCTAGTGCCCTTTAGTGATTTTGGTGTATTGAAGACTTATAGGTTAAGGGACTGATGCGTTTGTGAGTGTACACAGGTCTATAAGTCTATGAGGAGTTTGATATGTACAGAGAAAGTCGACCCTTAAAAATGAAGTTCTTCGACCGAAGACTTTGGATTTCTGAAGACTTTCTGAAGACTTTGAAAGTGAAGAAATTGGTGTGACCTTGAAGACTTGGCAATCATTCGAGGAACATGAAGCGTGAAGACTCTTGTTTTTATAGTTTCATTTTCTCTTTCTTGAGTCATAGGAAACATTGTACTGTTAAAGGGAGTCGAGGAAATACTAAGGAAAAATTTCCATGTGATGCTCAACTCAAAATCCTACACCTACCAATCCCTTCGAGTGAAGCCATTGGAAATCTCATACACTTCAGTCATATTCTTCAGTGACGGAGACGAAGTTCTTCTGGTCTCTGAGGAATTTGTTCTGACTAAGGAGTTAGGAATTCGTCAGTGCGAATTGCCTACACAGTGAGGAACATGATAGCCATGAGGAATTTGAGCGTCAAATTTGCGACCGTTGCTGTGCTATGCGCCAACTGTCCCAAAATGTCCCCCACCTAACGGTCATATCATTGAAGGGCATTTATGTCTTATCATGTCGGGCTGCTCCCTAGGCTATAAATAGCCGCCCCCTTCAACCACTAGCTGGTTGGCTGCTCCGAGAGAAACTGACACTTGTCATTTGAGAGCATCCCATCCTCCAAGGACTTTGAGCGAAAATCATCAAGTGAGGAAATCCAAACCCAACACCTACAAACCCAAAGTGATTGAGCATCACTGAAGAGATTGATCCTGCGTGGATCCGATGCTTGTTACCTTTGAAGACTGTGTTTCTTCCAGACGGTTAGGCGTCATGGTCTAGAGCATCCAAGAGGAATTGTGGATCACCGAGTGACCTAGTCTGTGAAGGTTTGGAAGTCACCTGAAGACTTACCATGAGTGTTTGGGAGAGGTCTGTGTGACCTAAGCTCAAGGAGAATACAGTGAGGATTGTGTGTCCGGGACTATGTGTCCTCGAGTTTAAATACTGAGCCGCTCCAACCAGACATACAACTGAGACAGTAGTTGGAACTGGTCTACCAAATCATTGTCTTCACTAAGCTTACTAGTTCTATTTCCTCAACTCTTTCATTTTCTCATCTCTGTTGTTGTGTGCTTGTTCATATATGTTTTGAAGACTTTGACTGAAGACTTTCTCAAATTCCTCAGTTCAATTTCTTCAGTCTGTCCGTCTTCTTTCTGTGTTATCCTGTGTTTACGCTTTTTGTATTCTGTGCTTGTCTTCATTCCTTTATGATGACCATGCTTCTGTTCTGTTATGTTTACATTTGAGTACTTATTCCGCTACAAGTTGTTCTTCGCTAAGGAATTTCCTCACCAGTAAATTCCTCAGTGAAGAAATCTTAAAAATTGCCTATTCACCCCCTCTAGTCGATATAACACACTTTCAATTGGTATCAGAGCAAGGTACTCCCTTATTCTGTGTGATTTTGGTTTAATCGCCTGGAGTTTTAGGTATGTCGACCGCAGGTATGATCAAGGTCTCTGCTGGGTGTCCTACCTTCGATGGAACGGACAACCCCTATTGGAAGAATAAGATGCGAATGCATCTTGAGGCAGTTGATAACGATCTCTGGTATGTTGTGGAAAATGGTGTTCCCTCAGTCACACCTTCTCTGAACGCTACTCATGTGAAGAGATTCAAGCAACTCGATTCTCAAGCAAAGAATATCATATGTGGCCATCTGAGCAAAGGGCAGTATGGAAGAGTGAGTGCTTTGGAAACTGCTAAGCTTATCTAGGATAGGCTGTCCAAAGTGAATGAAGGAGTCTCAACTCAACGTGACTCTCGTGTTGACGTTCTTTACAATCTCTTCAACCGCTTCAAAAGACTTGACAATGAAAATGTTCAGCAAACCTTCGATCGCCTCACTGACATCTCAAATGAGCTTCAAGTGCTTGGCGCCACTGACATCACCGACCATGAGGTGTTGAAGAAATTTACTACAAAAAAATACACTTCTGTGATGATACATGTTTGTCACAGTAGGTCACGTTTTTTGTCATGAATGTACATCCATGAAAAATTTATGACAAAATCAAGATAGTCATACCTGTGCTGTCGTAGAAGTGTTCCATGACATTACCAAAATTATCATCATGGAAGTGTCCACTTCCATGATGATAAATCGCGTGTCACAGAAGTGCTTTCGTCAAGGGTGACCGACACGTGGAATCCACCGTAATGGAACACCGTTAAGCTATCGGGTCGGATTTTGGATCCGATAACCCGTTAATAGCCCCGACCAATGGGAAATTCCCACGTGTAAAATTCTGATTGGCCGAAGGGAACACCTGTCAGCTCGTCAGTGGGCCAGATGTCGCCCGTCCATTGGAGGAGACATGCCTATGGTACGTTGACACATGGCTGGGCCCAACAGAGGCCCATATAGGTTAAAAAGGCCGGCCCAGTCAAAGGCCCGTAGAACTTAATCAGGTACTAGTGGGCCAGCCCAATAACGACCTGCTTAATAAAGGCCCATTTACAGCCCGAAACCAGATCTGGCCTGTTAATTGTTCGCCCAATATTTGGGCCCATTTACGGCCCGAAGCTAGATCTGGCCCGTTAATTGTTTGCCCAATATTTGGGCCAATTTGCGGCCCGAAGCCAGATCTGGCCCATTAATTGTTCGCTGAATATTCGGGCCCAACTACAGCCCAGTGACTTTCGGCCTGTTAGAGGCCTGATGTAGACATGGGCCCGCCCGGTGTGACTTTCGGCCTGGGAATGGCCCGTGCTGCCCATGGGCCATATATGGTCCGATGGGACATCGGGCCCACTAACAGCCCGTGTTAAAGGTGGCAACAGTTAAGCCCAATGTGACTTTGGGCCTGTTAAAGGCCTGTCGCGTAATTCGGCCTGTTGATGCCTGTACTAAGCTTTCAGCCTCTTAAAGGCCCATGATATCAGTGGGCCAACTAAGGACCGAGATATGTTTCGGCCTGGTAACGGCCCGTGAGCTAACTGGGCCCATAACGGCCCCGTCTACATTTCGGCCTGCTGAAGGCCCGTTGATGACTAGTGAAAATTGAGGTCCAACATGCATTTTGGCCTGCTAAAGGCCCATGGTTTCATCTCGGCCGTAACAGGCCAGTACAATATTCAGCCTGTTAATGGCCCAACGCTACCTGGGCTGAACTAAGCGCTGGGTCAACAAAAGGCCCAAATAAAATATAGGCTGGTGTAAGTTTGGGCCTGGCGCAATGTGTGAAGGCCCCAATCATTCGGGCCTAAGAAAGACGCAGGCCGGCCCAATTGTGGCCCGCTAAAAACCTGGCCCGTTATCAAATGTTTCGGCCCGGTCGACTACATCTAATTTTTTTTCAGATAGCGAATGATGGCAGTAACTAGTAGGAATTAAGAACAAACCTACTCTATACAATAAAGAAATTACGGCATAGTAACTAAGAATAAACCTATTACATCCACTAGGCATCGAAGTTCGCCACCAGTGATCATAAAGCGCAACAAAGAAGCAGATTACAAAAACTGGGCACCATTGCAGCGTAACAAAATAATACTGAACCGAGACCACTTCCAAGACAGTTCAGGAAAGGTTAGCCTTGCGGGGGAACTGCTACGCAAGCTGCTGAGCAAGGCTGTGAGACCGGCCTAGCATGTCGGTCATAGCTTCCAGGCGTAGCTGTTTAGCGATGAGGTTCTCATTGGTGTTCTCCGCAATCTTTCTTAGAGATAGGACTTCAAGTCGAAGTTGAGTTGCAGCATGCCTTTCTGCTAGATTGGGATTGAAGAAGTCGAACTCATTCAGACAACGGGTTCTGTGAGCTTGTCTTACTGTTAGTCTCAAGTAACTTGAACACTGCATCAAGACAAGACTTTGGGGTTGTCTCGCTATCTTCAAGATGTTTTGCCTTCTTTGCTGCAATATATGTTGGGTTTGTCTCACAGCCTTCAGCAGACTTGTGCATGCCATCAGGCATATCACCCTGAAACACAACAGAGAGATGACAGGTTTTGCACGTGTATAAACAAATATGATAACTGTTCTGTCAATTCTATCCAATTTCAAATTAGAAAATAAAGAGTAAGTTCAAAATATCAATAGCATAATTTGGCATTGTTCATAATGCGGGGAGCTTCACCACACTACTGGATTACCATGTCAACATAACACGAATAGATGAAGGGCAAAGAAAATCATTGTATCTATTTTGGATAATGTGCATGGCATGTTGTTCATATCATCAGCCACATCAGTAAGATAAAACAGGAGATGACAAGGTGCAAAGATGGGCTGCTTCACCACACACTGGATTATAGATCCACAAAACCAAGCATACATATAGGGAGTATTAAGTAATGTGCATGGTATGAATAAGAAATTTGGTTTTACAAGTAAAACATAGAACTTACGGTTCTTACGAACATGCATTTTGGTAGAAACAGCAAACTAAACAGTAGTAAATGATACGGAGTATGAGCAAATTAAACAGCAGTTGAGGATAAAGGCTTTAGAAGGAATGACTTACATTAACAGTTAACAACGGCTTTATAATGCCCTTCTCCATGTCAAGGGAAGGATAACTCAAGAATTTCAGCACATAATCTTCTTCATAAGCATTGCCTGTACTCTACATTTTGTAGAGAGTAATTATAGATATGATAATACTGGAAGGGATAGAGGATAATGAAGATAAGATGCAGATTGATGCTACATAATCAACTACCAATCCCTCGAAGTACAAGCGTTACAGGACAAAATGTACTGACAAGAGCAATGGGCTACACTTCTGCACTGGCATTGTCTGTGTATTCTACTTGTTGGTAAGATTAAATATAGATCTGATCTTTTTTAGTAAATGGTGGGCGAGGGAGATAAGATGCAGAATGCTACAAAATGAACCAATCCCTCTTCCCATAATACAAGAGTGTTTTGAACACTGGTGTACTGTACAAAACTTTCTGATATTATGGGACGGAGGGAGTAGCTGTTAATGTAAGTACAGTGATAGACCACGTTCAGTCCTTACAAGAGGACTGCAGAGCTAAACCTCTTCAAAAGCATTGGGTTGATTCTAAATTGTGTAAGAGTCCATACGGATCTTATAATGTCCACCAAATGGGCGATTACGAAGCTAACATGTGCAGTGATGCTACATAATCAAACATCTATGAAAGTAAGTATGGTCATACAGGGCAAGAGGTACTCACGAGAGCAATGCAGTGTGCAGTATAGTTGCGAGATTCTGTGGTCCCTTGAGAACGAATGTTCTTCTGCTAACAGTTTTTGTACAAGTGAGACATTAAGGTAAATGCAGAAATGTAGTTCAAATTGTGATGTGATATCATAGACAGTACCTTACGCTGCAGCCGAGACCAATGTGTAACAAGATTATTCCAGTCACCGTCGGATAAATGTAGCACCGGACACTTTACAGAAATTTTGTTCAGAGGCTTGCCATCGAAGTGTGCTTGCCTCAGGTAGGAACGATACTTCATGAACGAGTGCTTGAAAAGCGCAACCAACTCTTGCTCATCATCACAATCTAGTTTGCTCCTCGCCTATTTAAAAGAATGAAATCTTGTGTCTTCTGTCAGCAGAAACATATGCAGTAATGACCATGAATAACATTAGTACATTACTTATGCGTAAGTTGCGGAGGAAGACTGGAAATTGTTCTGTGTCTGCGGTATAATCTTTCCATGAAGGAAAGATGCGCACAAAGTTCCTGACAACAACATAAGCTCCGTCTTCTAAACTGGGAAGAAATGGAACAGGGGTCCTATTTTGCTGCAATTGGGGCTCTCTCTGGTTCAAAAAGGGATTTGGCAACTAGATTTGGTGTACTCTTTGCTGGAATGGGGGTTTTGCATCGTACAACTGGTGCTATGTCAACTGGCATAATCATACTGTTTGCTGCAGTTGGGGTCTGCTGAGTTGGGGCATCAGAAATAACCAGTGTAGTAGGGCTAGAGTCTGCTAGAGTTGGGGCATTTTGTGGGTCAGGTGATATTGCGATTTATCAGGTGCCACTACCTTTTCCAAATACTTTGCTTGTGCTCCTCCACAATCAGCAATCGCCCCCTTCCTTTTGAACGTCTGATACACAAGAACAACATTTGAATGGATAAATATGGTATGATGACAGATGGAATATGTACTGAAAATGGATAGGCAGGGCGTATTCACATACACGATGTGTAAACTAAGCTAATGGCAGTTCAACAAAGTAGAAGCAATGCAAAGCATCAGTTGCAAGATATGTGCGAGCAATGTAACCTTGGAAAGTTAGAGCAAGTACCTTGATGGGTGAATAAGATAGGGCATCTTCCTCTGAGTCCTCCACTAGGGAGCTACATTGACTTAGGTCTCCCTCTAGCTCAGAATCATTGTTAGGATCATATTCTGAGCATGAATCTGTAGGTGGAGAGCGTTTGCATCGCATTGCATCCAGACTTGATTTCAGTCCCTTAATGCCAAGTTTGACAGCCATGGCATTGTTCTGCTTTATTCTTTTCATGCGTGCAAGCTCATAATCATTATGGTGCTGTTCAGAATCTAAGATTCATGAAAACATAAAAAAGTAGTCAGATTATCTATGGAATGCATTGCGGATTCAACTCGGAGAGTGTCTCCCTATAAACCCCTGCATATGCAAAGTTCACCTCCCCAACTGTGCTGACCAGACCACACACAGAAATACAAACCCCTTATGTCTCTATAACAGGCAGTCACACATTTCAAAACTGAAGTAGGAACATTAGAATCATATGAAATTCGTATTTGAACAAATAAACTAAGCAATTATGAGTGGCGTAATGTTTAACTTCAAGGATGGAGTGTTGGTAGTGCGACACAAAGAAAGTAGGCAGATTGTATTCCATGTAAAAGATCGAAACCTATGTAAAAGCTGGAAATGACACTTTCTTTCTATACAATGCAGTGTTCGTTACCCACCCATGATGGAAGAGATCACATAGAGAAATACTATTCACTCAGGTCTACGGTTCCCGTATTTAGAAACAGGGTGGTCCACCCTAAAAGAATATTGACAACAAATATGACAAGGCAAGCATAGATGTAGTGAATCAATCATTTACTTGTGAGCTTATTAGGACAAGTATGCAGAATTGTAACTACAGTAAGAGACCGTCCAAAATCTGAATGAAGAAGTTTGTCTAGCACTTATTGTTTGCAACTAATTGATGTGAATAATTGGATATTATATCGAATGAGTAAAAAAGACAAGTAAAATTGTCAACAAACCTGGCTTGCAGTAGTAATCTGGGTCAATGTCACTACGACCAACAATCCAAAATGACTAGTTTCTATTCTGAGGGCCGGAATTTTGAAAACCCTGTGAACTTTAGAGGTACTAAAGATTACCGAAATACATCTGAACCATTAAGTGTAGGTAGCACTAAGCACACAAAAAACCCTAATGACAGTCCTGCCTAATGAGTAATGAATCAATTAGAAAATGGGTGATGAGGAGTGGCTGCTGAGTGTTGAGGACGTATCTCAGGATAAATCGGGTTGGCTTAGTGGGTGCTGCACGCCTGAGCCCTAAACGGACTGGGAAGGTAGGCACGGCAGCGCGCCCGGGCAGCGGTGACATTGTTGGGCGAGCGGCTCCTGGCCTCCTGTTAGTCTGGCGTCTCCTCCTAGAGTCATGCCGTCCGGGGACGGCAAGTCGCCGGTGAGGCAGGCGGATGGGGGCGAGTAGAGATCGGAAGCATGCAGCAGAACAGAGGGGAATCGGACCTTGGGACGATCCAAAATCCCAGGGTGGGCCAACCCACCATGGGCACCCTGTAGAGATACACACCCGAGCGGCGAACATGCATTTTCGAAACTAATTTAGGAACATTTAATTGACCAATTAAACAATGCTGTTTTAATAATATCAGATTCGTATTTGAACATCTAAGCTTGTTTAGCTTGATGCGTGGAGCAGTGTTATTATGACATGAAGCACGTATTCTGATCGTATAGTGAACATAAAAGGGGGAAACTCTAAGCATATTTTTTTAGCAAAAGAGGGGTTTTCCTCCGATTTCTATTAAAGAAACCACCACGGAACCAACATGATCAATTAAACCCTAAGCATGATCAATTAAACCGTATTATGGCTGTGCCACTGCAAACCGGAGAAATGATATTTAGCATCCATTGTTTGCTTCGAACTAAGAACTAAATTCTAAGAGCTGAAAAGAAAGTAGAGTAACCAAGTTAAGATCTATTTTCTGGTTGAGATCAAAAAGTTGAGGAGATATGAAGTACCACCTCTCTTGCGGCGCCGTGTAGGCATCGGGGGTGCGATGGCTGTCGGTGGTGTTGAAGCAGATCTGTGACGGTAGACGGGTGCATCAGGGGATAAGTCCCGTTGCAGTGGAAGAGAAGGTCGTGTCAGCGGCCCCGGCAAAGAGGACGACAACGCCGATGAAGCGAGAGGACACGATGCAAGGCTATTGGTCCGTCTCCATGGATGAGAAACGTCCATCTCTAGCAGTGGACGACGCGGTCTTGGTAGGCGCTCCAGCATGGTGGAGGACAGTGGCGATGGATGTGGTGTAGGACGGCGGCGATGGATGGGGTGGCAGACAGAGGCTGGTGTGGGGATGGGGTGTTCTAGCGCGGACGGTGTATGAATGGGAAAATGGAGGGAGAGGTACGGGGAACCATGTTTTTTGGACGCGCCTGTCTGAAATATGGGAAAGTTACAAACTTAGCCCCCATTTAAAATTTGGACGTCTCGTCGGTTGGGGATAGGACGGTAATCTCGCATCTCGCCAATATTTTCCCAGAGCGATTTCGGGCGAGGAGAGGGTGGTTGGCACCCATGGTTGGCGCCCATGGTGTATGAACGGGGCTGACAGGTAGGGCGGTTGTGTCACGTCTGAGTGAAGTTACAAACCTGCCCCTATTGAAAATATTTGCCTACATCGATTTCGGCTAAGTCGAGTTTGTTTTGCCGCCCACCGTGTATGAATGGGGAATGGAGGGAGAAACAGAGGTCTTTCGGACGAGCTTGAATCAAATGTGTTTTGCCGCCTATGTTTGACGCCCACCGTGTCGGAATGGGCTCAGAGGCGGTCGTGTCATGTCTAATTGAAGTTACTAACCTACCCCTATTTAGAGCAGTCGAAATCGGGCCGATGGATTGTCCGTGTAATGGGTAGACAGTAATTTCCATATCCCAAACACTTGGCTTTGGGCAGCC
This sequence comes from Triticum dicoccoides, assembly GCF_002162155.2. NCBI lineage: Eukaryota > Viridiplantae > Streptophyta > Magnoliopsida > Poales > Poaceae > Triticum > Triticum dicoccoides. The sequence continues at coordinate 344,900,361 of NC_041389.1, forward strand.
GACGTAGGAGTGGACATTTTGCAGCTTCTTTCAAATTTTGGGACAATAAGCATCCATGTTTATCCTGGCAACTAAATTCGAATCCATTCTGTATTCCTATATGAATCTTTATAAATCGTTCTATGTGTTTCTATATATCTTCAAAAGAACGACAAAGATGTATTCCACTGTCATATATGAATATGGTTTACAAATGTCGATACTCCAATTCAGAAACTAGTATCCAGTTTAAGGTGAATTCGAATATTTGGAACACTTCATGTCCAACTCAAATGTCACACGCAGCATAATGTGTACTCCCATTTAGATATGTACACAAGCGATGTATCAAGATTCAAATATCGAGTCAATCAACCAAGAATGTACAGAACTAACAGACATATAAACACTTATAGAGTATATGAATCAATAATATCAACTAACATACATAAGCCAGGCCGCTGTACTTTTTTTTGGCTACAACAACATATTTTTTTAGCCAGCATCTTGGCCCTTTCCGATGCGTGCCACTTATGGTCCATCTATACTACTACTATTGCTGAATGCACATTAAGCATGATTAGCATATTTGTAGGTCCGACACAACAATCCAAATGAAATGTCTCCGAGTCTTATCAATTAATACAGACTTGTGCTCAAATAAAATTACAAACCAAAAAAATATATTACATGATCTCTAAAACAAATGGTTTGATTGATTACATGAACAGACAACACAAAGGTTATTCAACTATGGAAAGAACATTTCACCTATGATTTACCAAGTAGGAATTTAATTTCCTTTTTTCCTTCAGGACCTTAACAATCTGGTCAGTCTCAGCTTGCTTCGTTTTGAAATCCACCAAATATTTAATGGTTGTCTTGAGTACTGCTTGTGATTGTGTTGTTTGCTTCCTCAACATGTCAACTTCATCTCGAAATGCAGAAGCAGAATCTCTTTCTACTACTAGTTTAGCCTCTAGAGCATCAGCAGTTGGCAATTCATAATGCACGATTGGGCCGGTGCCATTGCTGTGGGATGATGCAACGTCCATGGGGACCTTGCTCTTTGATCTTGGCTAACCTGTTTTGCCATTAAAGTTCCGGTTGGATTTAAAAAAGTTGAAGTTAGCAAAACATCTCAACTGGGAGTTATAACACCAAAACAGTTAAACAAACAAGGAATTAAAGAGTTTCAATTGGATGCTGAAAAGTACTCCCTCCGTCCCATAATGTAAGACGTTTTTTAGCACTATGCTAGTGTCAAAAAACATCCTATATTATGGGACGAAGGGAGTAGTTATTAACATCATTGTAACCCGATGTTGCAGCAACAAAGCAGTTAAACAAACAAGTAGATATTTAAGTTAAGGCAAACAGGTAATTCTTAATAGTAAGTATCAAACACATAGATATGCGCAGTCTACAATATGATTAATAGGCTGTGCCATTATGTAATCAGTAGCAAACTAAATTAAGCCAAGTAGCATAATTGAACAATTTTGCAATAAGTGTCTAACTAAAACTCCGAGAAGCAGGTAACTGAACTTATGCTAGTTCTTTGTACAGGCACACTGCAACTTCTTTTTCGCTTACAAGGTTGTACAAAGGAGTCCATGGCATCAATTGCTTGGATACACAGTCCCAATACCTCTTTCTTCCCACACTGCATGGGTAAGTCGAATGGTTAATCTGGTAAGATGGTGTGTCCTTGATATGTTATATGAGTACGTGTAGTCAGACTAGTTGTAGCCAAACACATCACACGGGCTTTTACTGTATATTTCATGCGATTACTTTTGGCATATCGAGATCTAAGCAATCTACAATAGGATGAAAAGACTAGCATCCTTCACATTATTAGCGAACTCAGTTCATAGAAACAAGCATTTCAACCATTCTGTGGGTAAATCAAAAGCGCCACCGGAATATTTTTCACTATCCAATCATACATGCAAAAAGGGGCGACGCCACCATAGGGGCTGGTATGGGTGGCTGCCTCAGGTGGCTGGAAAGTGTGCACCTAGTTTGAGTCGTCCAGGTTGGCCCACGCTAGTTTTGTTCGTCCCAACACACGAGCAGGCAATGTAAAAAATGAAGAAAAATGTTTCAATTTGGATGGGCCAATAACATAAGTGCAAGGCAGGCCCTATAGCAGGCTCGTGGCCCAAACGAGCGCCTCCCATATCGATCGACAACAGGAAAAATCCCAATTCATTCGCTCCAGCCTCCAGTCTAGTTTGCTCCTAACCTAGCCGCCGTTGGACAGACCGACACAGCACTTCCTCGCGCCCTCGTTGGAGGGCGGTCGCCGGGCTTCAAGTGAATGGAAGGACAAGAAGATGAAGATCCAACCCTGGGTGTAGCCTGCATGGGAGGCAGCAGCGGCAGCACGGGCATGGCATCGAGCTTGCGCAAACGGACAGTCGCAGCTTGCAAGAGTAGCATGCGCAACGAGCAGGTACATCACATCCGTGATTATTTCTAATTCAACTCTTCAATTTCTGGCCAATAGTTAAACCTGACGGTGTTGTAAAACTACTTGTATGTAGGGAATCTATGAGAAAATGAAACCAATTTCTACTTATTTTATAACTCCCCCAATCAATACTGAACTGACTGAATCTGATGTATCTAATCAAGTCTCCGGTGCAAACATACAAGCTCATGTTGTTCTTGAGCCTGAAGTGTCTAATGAATAGACTGCTAATGAAGGATTTGATGCAAACATTTTACATGCTCCTGGTGATGAACATATAGTGTCTAATGAGGGATCTAATGCAACCATTTTGCAAGCTCATTGAAGGATTTAGTGTCTAATGATGATATACTATGTTGAGAGAGACAGAGATTTGCAGGCATTGATGACAAGCAAATTATAGTGCATTTTCATAGCTTGAGGAAACGTCGAGGCCATCTGCCAGAAAGTCCCCGTATCATGACAAAATAGCATAAATACTTTTCTAATCTGTTGTTTGAAACTATTGGCATACTTGTGCAGGATAGATATATTGATATGCAGTTTGCGCACTGGTTATACGTGCAATTACACTTCGATATTTTCAGCCAGAGAACGAATAATTCAGGCAGGTACAAACCATGTTTGTAGTCCTTGTACACCATGTTGCATTTTGTGTTTTTGGTGCTTGCATCATTTAGTGTTTATAATCTGAACTACTTTGGATCATTAGCTGGTTTTCAAAGTGCATGTAGCTTCACATTTCTCAAGTTATGTTGATTTCCGGAGTGCAAGTGCCTTCATATTTTTTAAGTTAAATGTTCACCCATGGTAACTTGAATTCGTGGATCAGCCACTGCACACAAATCATACACGAATGCCAGTACGAATTAAGTGAAATGCAGGGACTTACGCTAGCTCGTTGTACAGGCTCGCTGCAGCTCTGCTTGCGCTTGGGATGTTCCATGTACAAGTCCATGTTACCACTTGCTTGGATGTGCAGGCCTTGTGCTCCTTGCATCCCCCTCTGCATTTTTGACACGGCGAATGGTTGATCAAATAAGAGGAATCGACCTTGATGTTGTACCGGAGGACAGATACTTACAAGGTTATATGGGTGTGCAGGATGTGTACCGGATCCCGTAGCCCCGTCATGCTTTGCTAAAATATGGATTTGCTTGTTTCAGATGATATCTCCAGAAGAAATAAGAGTTAAAGTCAGAGTTGCATAGGCATGTAAGCTAAGAGAGCAGTGAAAGGATATCCAAACATCGTCGGAACAGTGCACAAGGGAGTGATGTGTGGATACCTTGTTCGGGCCGGCGTTTGGGCATGCTCGCCTAGCTAGAGTGCGGGTCACTTCAGAGCCGTTGAGGGTGATGCACTGGCGTTGGCTGGCCACGCACGGATGCAGATCTTGAGTGGCAGCAGAGCACTATGATGCGGTGGACGAGACCGTTGGTGAAGCCCCAACGACCTCGGGGAGCGGAGGTGCGATGATGTGCTCGGGGAAGTAGCCCCGGTGAGCTGGGATACGGCGTCGGTGAAGCGCACCTGATGAGGTGGAACTCGGTGTCTGTGAGGCACGTCGGTTGCGGCGGCCGACGTTGTCGGTGGACCACCCGGTGCGGCGGACGAGGGCGTAGATGAGGTAGCTCCGGTGCGGTGGTGAAGCGCGACCGTCGTCTTCGTCGTCGTCGTCCGGCACAGAGGTGGGGAACGGTGGGGAAAGAGACGAGAAGAGGGGCGATTCGAGGGATGTCGGTGAATTAGGGATTTGAGCAATCTGGGCGCAGAAGGGGATGGTGGAGAAGAACGATTTTGCAGGGCTGGAATTGGGGCCGCCAGATATTTCAATCCGAAACGTGGAAGCGCGAACTTATATTGTCGTCGTCCTTTTTTTGGCAGGGAGGGCGGTGGGTGGCTAGGTGCTACGCGCCCGTCCGACACACGCGACCACCCCGACAGGACTACGCTTCGGTGCCTTAAGGCACCTGCCTTTGTGTCCATGACATGTGGGCCCAACAGGTGGCTGGCCCACATGTCAGTCACCCAAGGGCTGTTGCCTTTAAGGCACTGAAGCAGCGTCCACCCCGACACAACCCTGGTCTGCCTGGTGCGCCTACATTTGAGAATGCGAACGAATCTTCTTTCATTTGCAAACGAATCTGTATGTATTGCCATGCCCGTGTTTTCCTTGCAATAATTAGTCATTTGAAACAAGATATTCCAACCGTTCACTTTTGTAAGTCGTTTCAGACAACTTAAAATGAAATGTTTTGCACATTGTCTGAAATGTCTTCAAGGTCTTATAAAAGTGAACAAAGGGAGTACTATAAATTAATTAATGAGGAGTTATTTGAAAAAAATCAAAACGGTACCCATGCTAACGTGGATTAGAGTGTCACATAATTAGTTATTTGAATTAGAGTGTGTGTCACGTAGTTAGTTATTTGAATTAGAGTGTGTGTCACATAGCGATCTCCAATTCTAACATGGATTTCGCATTTCACTGTATCCACGCTACTTTTTTAATACAAATTCATATGTATATGATGAACACCATGGTAGTGAGAAAACTTTTGGATGGATTCAAACATATTACCTACAAAATAGCACAACAAATTGAGCCAATGTCAACTTTTCGAAACTTAGTATGGCACGAATTCGAAATAATTACCCGTATGCCTTGTCCTCGGTTCAAATCTTACAATGTACACCGAATTGAAACATCGATATTAAGTCTCGTACTATGTACATTCAAATGTTGTTT
>NC_041389.1:344905752-344939435 GCF_002162155.2 Triticum dicoccoides
ATACTTCCTGTATCGGTCAATCTTCCTCTCCTAACCACCTTAGCAAGCTATCGGTTTCCAACACACGTTCATTCTTTCTCTCCATATTTCGATCTCTAAGTCTCTCAACTACACAACCCCATTTTCCACTCCTGTTACCAAATGTATTTACCTCACACACCCGCCATTGCACCCCATGCCGAGCTCTCTCTCTCTCTCCCCCTCTCCCTCTCACCCTCTCGCGCTAAATACATGCATTGCCTATCTAGCCCCACCAACCTCTCGTGCGCATGAACGCACGTTGTATATGTAGGTCACTCCCTCGAGACTGTCTCACTCTTTCTTCCGCACGGCGGGCCACACTCTCTCAATCTCGCTCTCTTTATCTGAGTCTCGTTTAACCTCGTTTTCTTTCACACACAAATGATATATCTCCCTGTTCGGGCCTCGATCGACACACTCTATACTCTCTCACGCAGATTGTCTATCTAGGTCAGTCCATCCAAGCCGCCGCCACTCTTTCGACCTCATGGTGGGCCACGCTCACTCAATCTCTCTCTCTCTCTCTCTCTCTCTCTCTCTGTGTGTGTGTGTGTGTGTGTGTAAGTCTCAATTTACCTCGCTCTTTCTCGGATAAAAACGATATATCACCATGTTTGAGCCCAATTCGACCTATTCACATTGTATACTCTCTCACGCACATTGTCTATCTAGGTCACTCGCTCCAACCCGTCTCACTCTTTCGATCGCACGACGACCCTATGTGATCGGTTGACCTTGCTTCCTCCCACGCACAAAATATATCTACACGCTTGTGACTGGATCATCTCTCAAGCTCTATCTTATAGCCCTCACCCTTACCAAAAGATCAATCGGACAATATCTCTCCGGAGCATATATATTTGTCCAATGAATGTCGGACCACACTCACTTTGTCTCTCTATCTATATGTCTCTCGATTGACCTCGCTTTCTCATACCATATCTTCCACACGTTGAAGCTACTACCTCTCCATCCCTCGCAAAGCCGGAGCTATTTACATTGCGAGGGGCACTCCAACCTTGGATTAATTTGGGTAGGCATTTATTCTGGTCAGTTTAGATTATATTTTCGTAGCATTCGGCCCACAACTACTCCAAACCACTCTTCAAGATATCTTTCGATATTCCGATAAATCGGCCGATTTATCGCTTACCGTTGTCTGACCGATACGATAATTTGGACGATAAATCAGCCGATATGGCGATAAATTGGCCGATATGCCGATAAACTGGCTGATTTACCCCTTATCTTGGGTTGGCCGATAACTTCCCGATAAGCGATATCCCCAACATTGCTCCAAACGCCGTTGCAACCCACCAACTCCCCTAGTTGATTTCCCTTTGGCTCGGTCATCGCTCTCTCGCACGTCCTTTCTCACCTTCAACGTTGCACCATGGTATTATTGAAAAAACTTTGTTGTTCTCTTTAATTATTATAAATAAGCTACAAAACTACACACCGATAGTCCACTTGGAATGGAACAAATTTCGACCCACAAATTAAAGTGCTACAAACTACACACCAAGGGGCCCACATGTCATGAAACAAATTTGGACCCATATACAAATTAAAAAATAAAGGACGAGGATCGGACATGCGACCGGGCCTTCAAGCCGCACGTCAATAGGCAACATACGTAGAATAGCAATGTTTGTTGTACCCCCTTTGTTCACATAATGTTTTTATATTACCACAGCCTAATTAATGGATAACATGTAATATTATTTTTAGTACTATTCGCCTTCACTTACTGGTGGGTTCCATGTGTGCTCTCTCTCTCTCCTCCCCTTCTGCATTTAGACGCACAGGCAAACAGGAAGAACTCGCAGGCGATGTTGCCGTTGACCATATCTGGACGCGTTCACAAGTCACGGCACCAGTTTCATGTACTAGCAGCACTAGTCAGTGTGTACATGCAATGCACGTTAATTTGGAAGTATATTAAGTGCATGCGGATATTAACTACTAGGATATTATTTGTGTGTTGTCATGTGATTAGCACTATTTTTGGCATGAAATTAACTGCACGCTAAACGTGTTGAGCGCTCGACATTGAAGCAATCTAGGTCGTTGGATGACAAGGAATACATGTGGCTTGATGACGTTTTATATTTAATTTCATACGGCTCTAGCTGAACATTCAATCGATCAAACCATACATTTCGTTCAGTCTATCTCTGACTTTAAATTATACGACGATCGATATAAAATAAAAGGAAATGATAAAAGTTCGGATTTTAAGCATGGCAATCTGAATGTTTTTCATGGCAAATTTAGATTACGCGGTGGCGGCGGTGGCGTCTCTCGGTGGGAAGCAGCTCCTCTGCTGTGCTCTGTGTGCCGTCGGGCCACTGACCGACGGCGACAGCGGCGTCTTGCGCCGTTGTTGGCGTACTCCTGGACGTTGGCCTAGCATCAAGGAAGGCCAAAATGTTCTGGACTTCAGAGCAAGTCAACTGGCGGGAGGAGGCGACTGGCGTTGGTGCAACGAAGCGGTCGACGGCGGCCATCCATGTCGCTGAGGGGGGCACTGGCACCCGCGTGGGGACATGCGCTGTCAACGGCACGGCGGAGACGTTCGTGTGCATGGGCACCGGCACGGGCGCGCACGTCAGTGCACACGCAGGCGCATGCGCTGGCAGGTGCACGGGCACCGGCACGGGTGTGCGCATCAGTGCAGGCGCATGCGCTCGCAGGTGCACGGGCGCGTGAAAGTCGGCGGGGACCTCGTGGAACCCTGTGGCATCAAGCTCGGCGACAATGTGCGGCTCCCAGCCCATAAATGCCACGGGGATGGGCGCTGGTGCAGTCGGGGCGACGGGAGCCGTAACGGGAGCGGGGACAGGCGTGACATCTTCTCGCAAGGCCATTTCAAGCTCATCCCAAAGCGCCTTATGTTCTTGAGACTCCGGCTGTGTGTCTTCCTCATGAAACTGGAACACTAAGGGCAAACCATCGTGATGCGGCATGGCGTACGTTTAGGTCAGGCTAGTTGGAGGTAGACGACAGGAGAATCGGAGAGGAAGAGAGAGGATTGTAGCGATATCAGGTAGTGCGGGGTTGATTTTAAACTGCGGCGCCGACACATTAAAAGTGGGAGCAGTTGGGACGACGGTGGGCGGCGGAACTAGTCAAAGGGCTCGCGTCCTGGTGAGTCTGCACAGCGGTCTGCTCGCACGCCTCCCTGACAGCCGGCGCATCGGCCTGCTCGCACGCCTCCCGTCGACTCACACGCTTGCTGGGACGGCACCTGCCGATGAGAAGCGGGGACTCGTGGCGGCACGTAAACGCCCACGGTTTCAATAGTGAAAGCGTTCTCCTTAACGTGACAGGTCTTTTCCCTCAAAAAAAACATGACATGTCTTTGTTCCAAAATACCTTGGCTCTTCATTTGTGCAACTTGTCATAAGCAGCTTGTCTCGAATTGAAGAAAAAACTTACTAAGTAATATTTGTGCCATATCACGTGACCATGCTCAGTTTCAAGAATTTATGCTCCCTTTTGGATTTTCTGAAATTTAAGACCAAGGATTCGAAACAATATCATAACCTGCATCATGCAATAAGTTTTCAAGCCGTACATCTGTCCTGTTGTATTTCTTAAGAAAGGATTTGGTCAAACATTTTGCTTAGTTAAACCTCCTTTCCGGTTTATAGGGCTCAATTCAAAAATCTCACCAACCAAGGTAGATGGTGAGTGGTGGAACAATTGTTGTAGTTTGCAAAACCACTCAATTAATGCGCTTGTTTTCCTCAAAAATTGTGTTTACGAATGCATTAATTTCAATGCATGCATGCATAAAGTACATGCATTGGTCAATTTTCTCTTAATACTTGCATGTAATGATTTATTGCACCTTGAAATTTGAACATGTGATGGGGAACAACCAAATTGAGACTTATAAAATGGGAAAACTAAAATTTTGAGATAAGCCCTATAAACCAGAAAGGAGGGAGTAAAAGGATAATCCCTCCGTACTAGTGCATTTCCTGATATATTAACTCAAGTACTAGGCACGAACAAACGGGCTCAATTCTATGCTCATCCTGGTGTAGTAGTAGTAGTACTAGGCAATGCAGTTGACGGGTGACATTAACGAGCGGTGACCGAGGGAATTGAACCGTGCCCGGCACGGTAGGTAACGTTGTCTAGTTACTAAAGCATCCCTTCGTTGTTCATCGGTAGTCATTATGGACCATGGACATGAGGGGAATTTCCTAGGGCTGGAATTCTGGCCGCCAGATATTTCAACTTGAAACGTTGAGGCTCGACTCGTTGGGGTTGCCTAATGTGCGTACCACGCACGCCACCGAAGGACACGAGCCCATTTTTTTAGGATCAACATGAGCCAAGGTCTGGCTAGTACGCCGTTGAGTCCTACCATTTCAGAATACGAAAGGAACCTTTTAAATTGCCGAACTAATCTATGTGTATTACAATACCCGTATTTTCCTTGCAAATACTAATCTCAATGTGGTAATTGATTTATGATGAGTCGTTGAATTAGAGTGAATTTGTGATATAGTGATCTCAACGTGGATTTCACATTTCATGGTATACCTAGTAAGTTTTCCAATGCAAATTCAAATTTAAAAGATGCACAATATGGAGGTGAGAAAACTTTCTATGTATCAAGCATATGACCGCATACACACACACACACACACACACACACACAGACACACACGCACGAACACAACAGCAATCCAATAAATATAGTGCATCTATTTTTCCAACCCATGCATGTATGACACGAGTTAAAAAATACTCCTTCTATTCCTAAATATTAGTCTTTTAGAGAGTTCAACAAGTGACTACATACGGAGCAAAATGAGTGAATCTAGACTCTAAAATATGTCTATATACATCCGTATGTGCCAGTCCATTTGAAGCCTCTAAAAAGACTAATATTTAGGAACAAAGGGAGTAAAATGTAAGACATCCATGGTCCTCAGTTCAATATTTAAAATGAACATGAAACTGAAAAATGAATATTAATTCTAGTACTACAGTACATGCAAATGTTGTGTTTAGGCGGAGCTATGATTGTCGAGGGTCAACCCCTCGACCTTAGATAAAATTGTGGAGCTTTATTTAGGGTTTTTTAGATTATATTTGTTCCCACCCTCCCAACCACCGATTGGTTGTGCACCCCCACCCCTCCTCCCTGGGAGAATATCATGTGCCCCCATACCTTACATGCTATATGCCGATACAAGTTGCTTGGAGCTTGTAGATCTGAGATATAGCAGCTCACATGATGTGTCTTAATTTTTTTGCAGGAAACCTTGATAAGTTTGAGAATTGCACACAATTTTTACAAAAACTACTTAGATGCCCTTTGATCCCATATCCAATGACCTCGAAGCTCATATCACCGTAGCATCTAAGATGAAGGAGGACATCATATTCTCCTGTATGTAAGAATATCATGTGCCACCACACCTTAGATGCTTTGGTGATACAAGCTCTTCGGAGGCGTTGGATTTGTGATCCAACACCTCCTTGGTGGTTTGAATGGTTTTTTTGCAGAAAAGCCCTAAAAGAGTTCGGCCACTGCTTACAAGCACAAAGACTGCTCAGATGCCATTGGATCTCAGATCAAACGACCTCCAAGCTCGTATCACCGTAGCATCCAAGCTGCGATAGCACCTTATGTTTTCTCGCATGGGACAGTATGAGGTGCTCCCGCACCGTAGATTCTATGGTGATACGAGTTCACTGAGATCTAACGACCCACAGTAGGAGGTTTGAATGTTTTTGCAATATACGGCTGATAAAGTTTGGGAAATGCACAGAAAGTACAAGTACTATGCATGTGCCATCTGATCACTCATCATACGACCTAGATGCTCATATCACCGTAGCGGGTAATTAAGTTACGGGGAGCACCTAATATTAGCACCGGGGAGCCATTGGATCGGAGATGCAGCGGCACACACGAGGCCTGAATGTTTTATTTGCAACAAAAAAACTTTGGAGAGTTTGGAAATTGCGCATAATTACAAAGACTACTCCCAAGCCATTCTATATCACTTCCAACGGTGTAAAAACTCGTAACACCATAGTATCAAAGCTGCGGGGTGAATGTGATATTCTATGCTGCTGTCATTTTTGTTCGTAAACTTGCAAAATACGTGTAACTCATGCCGTTACTTGTCTAACCGCGCAAAGTGTTTGTTCAAAAAAACCATCCTACACTGAAATATCGGAACAACACACGGGGGTCCCACTTGTCATTAATCAAATTTGGACCTAAAACTAACAAATCTGAAAGATGAGATTCGAACTGCAACCTAGACTACAAAGCGTAAGTCGATAGCCTGAAAAAACGAACGGTTGTTTGCTTTGTCCCATAACTTGATTTTATACAGTACTTGCGTTGAGTAGAGTAGAGGGAGTGCCTCGTCAACACATGCATGACCGTTGTCTCACTTACGGGTGGGTCCTAGGTCTGCGATCTCAATCTCTCTTCTCTCCATCGTCTAACCTTTGCACGGGCACACACGAAGAGCGGCGCTAGCTTGCCGTGGTGTTATTACAACTAAAAAAGCTTGGAAAATAGAAGAATTGCCTAGAACAAGAGACGTTGCGGTTGGTCGAGACGGAGCTAACCGTGCCACGTTTGCATGATGAAGCTGTGTGGCTAGTGGGGTGTTTTTGACCGACTGGCTGGGTCCCGAGGTTGAACCATAGGTACCACGTCTGATACAGTATATTTTTACATGCACATTTTTCCTCTGTGCCGAGACATGGCACACCCTACCGCGCAGTTTCGGGGTCCTCCCGGGTGGTGCACGCATATATTCTTCCTGACGTGGGACGCCCTACCGCGCGTTTTCTGGGTCCTCCTCGGTCGTAGCACCGAAGCAAGTAAATGAGTCGTCAAATCATGAAAGACCACCTTTCCCGCCGAGTACATCAGTGAAGCACGGTGGCTAGCTAGTTGGGCTAGTTCGACCGATTAGCTAGGCCGCCGCCACATTTGTTTTTTCAACCCTTTTTTTATGTACTTGCTGGCAGGTAAATTTAAATATCCACAGCGGCGTTGCTCTGGTGTTTGGGTGCGGCAGGATTTTAATTTTTTTGATTGACGGGAGCAGGCGCGGCAGGATTTTTAATTTTTTGATTGATGGGAGCAGGCGCGGTAGCAATTAGTCATGATGACTCTGCCTGTAAAAACCCACTGCTCCCTGATGTGAGAAGTCGTCGACTGGTGTTTTACCGTGGCGAAAACCAAGATTCCCCTCTCCTCGGCTGGCTCCCTCCGCCTTCCTGTAGATTGCATTGCCTTTCAGCCGTTTCACCCACTTTGCTTCCTCTCCCCATTGCTTCTACCTGGTGCCATGGCGGCGCAGCAGATCACGGAGTCCGAGGTGAGGTACCTGACGTAGGAGCTCCATGCCAAGGATGCGGAGCTCAGGGCCAAGGACGTGGAGCTTCATGAGCTCAAGGAGGAGAGGAGTGCCATGCTCCTCCGTTATGTGCGGGAGTTCACGGAGCTTCAAAAGCGGCAGGCGTCCACCACAAAGATGCTCGAGGCGTCGGCGGCGTTGCTGCAGAAAGTGGGAGATACGATAGGCCGTTAGGGGAGCCGGCTGGAGCACGAGCGGGCCGATCGTGACGAGGTCCAGGATCGCCTCAGCCACTTGGTGAACCAAGTTGCCACACACGTGTTGCGGCTGCGCGATGCCTACCGTCGTGCCAGCGCGACGATGCCGGCCGTCGGGCTAAACCCGTTCGACCACCCGGTCGACTTCAACGAGCTGCGGCTTCCTGACCTGGTCTCCTTCTTCACCTATATCTCCGAGGAGCTGAGTCGTCTCCACGCGATGGTGGGGGTTGAGCTGGACAAGGAGGGGTTGCACGCTGCCGTCGCCGTTGCCGGGCGAATCCTTTCTGGGCTTCGTCACCGGAATCCATTCATGCCATTGGACACCATCTTTGACGAGCTGGCTCCCGTCGACCGGGAGCGGGCTCTGCGGGCGGTTGCACCCTGCATCACCAACGTCGTGCACCTCGAGAAGCAGAGGGACTTCGGTGGTGTTTAGGCACCCTCTGCATGGGCATGTCCATGTCTCGGTGCAACATGACCATTGGATCAAACTCAGAAGGTGCAGGTCCGTCACTGTAGCACAAAGTGTGTGGGTGTGTTTGGTTGCATTCTCATCTCAATATAGTTGTTTCCTCTTCATGTATTTTTGTCAACCTACTAGTGTGGACTCATGCACCCTTCATGCACTCTGCCAAACACCCAAAAGTGGGTCGAGAAGGGAACTTTTGCTCCCATCCCATGCACCCTTCATGCACCCTGTCTAACACTATAGGATGTGCTTCATATGGTTCATGTTTCATGGAGTACCGTAGCACCGTACTCTCTGTGCGCTGTGGACCTAGTTCTGTTAACATTGATCTCACCGTTCATTCTCGACCGGATAGTCGAAAAAGCGGTACTATGTTACATATAGGAGTAGTTGACATGCGCACAACACTAGCAACAAGATTCTATAGTACTGACGTATGAACCACTGCACATGCCTAGTGGTAGGAGCATTCTGTATGTTCAAGTGGCTGCCGTGTTTCGCACTCCTCCGTCGTAAGAGTGGAAACACTTGCTGTAATCATTTTTTTCTTCAGAATGAAAAACAGTGGACACGCTCTACCGTGCGGATCCTCCTCCAGCCATGCACTAAATTACTCACTTTCACCAACGTGTGGGACAGCCAGCACCTGGGTCCACCAGCCATGCACTAAATTACTCCGTAGTAGAGTGATGGTAGACTACCCCGATCGAACCGCCGCAGTAATGCCCAATGAGCCGTCAAATCACAAAGTCCCCTTCTTTCCAGTAGTAAGTTGGATGGGCGAAGCAACCATCATTTCACTCTTCTCTCTCAGCTTCCTCTCTTGAAGAAAACCCTCACTCGCTTCGCTTCTCCCTCATCTCGTTCCTCCTTTCACTCTTCTCTCTCAGCTTCCTCTCTTGGATGGACGCCGGAGCACCGGCCGACGTGATGTCTATGGCTCTGGCCAAAACCGTCGAGGCTCATGGTACGAAGAAGCGCAAGCACCCCGCCGAGACTACCGTAGACAAGCTCAAAGTCATCACCCTGTCCAAGCCCCCCTCTCTGGGATCCCTCAGAAAGCAAGTCCAGGTAATGTCTCTTGTTGACGATCTTTTTCTCGATCTTGATTGTGTTTTTTCATCTAACACGCAGTACTAGTACTGGTAGTACAACTTTCTGGGCGATCTTGCATGTTATTTTAGTGTGCCAAATGACGGTTCTAAATTCCTCTTTTGACCAAAACATGCGAGAGGTTGACACTGATTTCTTATAGATTACTTCCAACTACTCCCTCTGTCCCAAATTTCTTGTCTTAGATTTGTCTAGATACGGATGTATCTAATACTAAAATGTGACTTGATACATCTGTATCTAGACAAATCTAAGACAAGAATTTTGGGACGGAGAGAGTACTTTATGAACATCAATGATACCTTTTAAGAGGGTATATTTGCCTCAGTAACTTGTGTTATGGATATTGCATGTAATCCCTCTGCTCTCATGCCTTTGAAGACATGTTCTAGTGTCTTTGTTCACTCATTTTTGTGCGTATATGTAGTCATATATGGAGTATAATATCGAAAATCATCTTATATTTCTGAAAGGAGGTAGTAATGAAATATGGTTTCTGTTTGAATTTGAACCAGGTCTGCGGTGGAGATGAAGTTCTCAAAGTCATGCCGTGTGAACTGGAAGACCTGATGATGAGTTCTACTGCTGAACTATCCAGTTGCTGTGTCCTTGTCACCACGTGTCCTGAACTAGTGTTTTCCTGTAGCATTATTGTCAGGCGTGTTCTCGAGGTTGTACTTGACCACAACAATTTCCTAGTTGTGCCTTCGATTACGAAGGGTGTGGTTCTTGTAAAGCTTCCCAACAAATCTGATGTGGCTTGTCTTCATCATCATGTTTATGAGTGGAAAGACCACTCTGTTAGGTTCTCCAAGGTTGACAAGATGGTGATGGTGCATGTAGACATCTCACACGAAGTCCATGGCCTAGTCAGTTATGCGGGGTTCATCCCGTAGGTCGGTGGCAAGAAATTAAATAGTCTGTAGAGTTTAGTTAGTGCAACTTTGCTTGTCTGTAGTAAGTACTATTGTTCAGTACTTGATTTGTGTTTGTGAACCCTGTATTGTTTATTAGTACTGCCACTTTTGGTGTGTGGTCAGTCCTGAGAACGGTCTATGTTAATGTCTGTCCACTCAATTCAGTTTGTACATTTTGAAGTCTCCAGATCATATTTTTTGTGAGGACGGTTTATCAATTATGGTTACAGTCCAGGATTTATCGCACCCACCAGGATTTCCAGTCCCATGGATGTTCGGTCCATACGATTTTTCACGACCTTTGGACTGTCCTATTTGTGGGAGTAGGCAGGGCCCCTGCATGCCACGCGTAGTTGGACGATCAATCTTCTGTTTAGTACTTCAACATAGTGATTTCCTGGTAAGGATTCAATCGTGTCACACCAAGTAAATCTTATTGATTTACTTTCTAAATCTTATTGATTTAATGTCATGTTTTCTTTCTTTTCCTGCAATTTTACGATGCAGGTTTTGCCATGTGACATTCATCACAGAATAAACCATTTGGTTTGCTCTACGATGGCTATTTTTGCAGGTTTCACTTCTTATGTCGTGTCAGTAACAAAGGCACTGTCCATCACTTATAGTACTGGAAAAAATTGGATCAATATGTTGTCTGAGTACAAGCTGAATCCCTATGATGAACTGGAGTTTGGTTTAACAAAAACGCCACAATTAGTCCTTCTCGCGTTTAAAAGAAATGAAGAAAAAACTGGATCACGGTCACGGATCCTAGTCAAGTTAGAAAGCTGATCATAGCAGACCAGACACGATCGCCGCTGTCTCGCACAGATCGAGCACCGGCAGTTGCTCTAGCACTGACAGCGGCAGCAGCTCAGTCTGATCCAGCTGAGGATTGGGCACCGACCGTGTCAGCGGATCAGTCTGATCGACCGGAGGATCGGGCATCGACACCGGCACCAGCTCTACAAGGAGCACCATCTCCGGCAGCAGCAGCGGCTTCGGCACCTGCACCAACACTTGCACTTGCATTTGGTCCGGCCCGTGCAGTTGCACCGGCAATAGACTGGGCTGCAGTTTGCACATGTACCAAAGTCCTTACAAAAACCGACATGTCCACCTTCTTGGTAAGCATTGGCCGCCCAAGTGCTTCGTTCTTTTTCCTTTCCATGTTGTTTCACATGATTCACTGTGTTGATCTTACTGTTTGGGTATGTCTTCTTGTTTTCAAACAGAGAATTCCTAGAGCAACGAGGGAGTCGTTCAACAATCCGGGTGACCGCGGCCAAGTTTCTCTTACCATGCTCAGCCTTGGTGTGAATGAACCTGCTCAATATACCGTAATTACAAAGGATGGTCGCATGATGATTGATGCTAAAGGATGGTCAAGGTTCAAATCTAAATCATATCTTGCGGTAGGGGATGATGTCAAAATCGAACTTTCTCGGCAAGGAGAGCTGGTCCAAATCAAGTTTGAAATTCTTCAGTAGCAGCACACAACTGTCAAACTGATCTATCCTCTGAGAGGTTTTGATTTAATAATATGGCATGGTGAAACAAGTGTCCTGTGTGTATAAGTAGTACGACTGTATTATTTATCACATGGTATATCGTTGATAGAATTGCAACTCTGATTGCTAGTTAGGAACTATCGTTCGATTTCATTCCAACAGCTGTCTTGCTTTATTCAATTTTGTGTATTCGCCTTGCGACAACATCTAAAACCAGCGCAATACCGATCGCTTGCAATATGAAAAGCGCTGAGGTAGAACACATGGGCCGCCAAACATGTAGGGTCGGCCTGCGGCCCAAAGTCCAGAACCGTGAGCCTACCTGAGTATTATATTCTCAGCTGAACCCCCATAAAAAAAGCTAAACCCCCATAATGCCCGTGCGTTGCAGAGGGTGTATATTTCTCGGCAAGGTGAGCCTGTGATATAAAAGATTTGTATATTTCTTTACAGAGGGAGTATCTCTCTGTCAAAAAATATATTTATGTGTAACTAGTTACTCCTGTCTTTCTACTTCCTTTCGCTGATATGTGGGGCAACCGGCAACAGGGTCCACGTGCCATATGCACAAATTAGAGTGCACAACTACACGATAGACACACCCCGGTCGTAGCGCCACAGTAATGCCCAATGAGCCGTCAAATCACAACCCCCCCTTCCAGCTTTAGCAGTAAACTGGACGGACGAAGCGGCAATATTTCACTGGGCCTGAATCCCCTTCTCCCTCGTGTGCTTGTTCAGAGAAAACCCCCGCTCGGCGATTGCATAGGGTTTTCTCATGGAGAACAAGGTACAAATTCTTCATCCATCCTCGATAAATCCAAGTCCCTTGGTCGCGGGTAATCCTAGGATGGTAGCCGCCGCCATTGATGCATTTTTCTTCATATTGAATCTAGTGTGTTTCAGTTGCAGTACCCAAAGTGCGAGTACCCTATAGATTTCTGTGCCCATGGCGAGACGCCACACTTGTTCCTTCTCATCCTACCACAGCATTTTGAAACATGCACAGTATGTTCCTAGAATCCTCTTCTCTATCTGGGAGGGTGGTTTTTTTTAACATGCTGTGTTCTCATATTATTTTTCCTGCAGTGTATTATTTGCTCTACCAGAACACATGTACTCAAGATGCTCCGCCTTGCCATAATTGAATACACTAGTTTAATGGTCACAGTGAAGACAATCCATGGATATTGCTTCTGAGTTGGGTTCATAAACCAAGAAGATCGCTGCTTTTTTATGGCCGAACATGGATAAACTTTCTCAAGTGTTACAGACTGAAAGTTGGTGCACGAATGTTGATGGAAATAGCAGAACCTGGTCTCATCTTCACTGCAATCTTCCACCCCGACGCCATTCCAATTGTTCATCCATGCTAGTTTTGTATCTGGTTCTTGCTTGTTGCCTCGATTACTTCTTAATCCACCTATTCTGTCTAACTAATCACAATTTAACTTTAGAAGTAGCAACAAATCTCTCACGAAGATGCTACTTCTAACTAATATTGTCTTATAATTGGTGGCACGTGTAGGTTTTTTCAAAGTTAAGCAGTCTGCTTGTTTGTTACTCTGTAATAACTCGGCTGTTACTAATGGCACTGAAGTTGACTGGATCGACATCCACATGTTCGTACACTTTATTGATCGTCTTCAGGTCCTTGTGGGGCGTTTCAATGCTGGAAGGCCACGTGGGATATGTGTGCCACTGCTGCACTCGTTGAACATGTCCAAATGTGTCGAGAAACTTATGGTACGAGCTGTTTTCTGTTATATATGTTGTTCATAAACTATTGCTTATACACAGTTTTACAGCTGTGATCTTCTTGAAACAGGAACTGCCGAGTTCTATTGTTCCTATACAGATGCCTGACCATGGTCGGGTCAGACTTGCGCTTGGTCACAACATGATGTTTATGTCGACCTACTCAATTCCCCTTGGAGGTGAAAAGATACTTATTCATGGGTGGTCTCGGATAATGAAGGCCCGTCCATCTTGGAGAATAGGACAGAAGATTATGTTCATGCTTTTCCATGGCTCTAAAGCGAATATCCTATTTATTGACCACGTTGCGAGATGAAGCCGCTTTCAGAAGGTTGTGGATGCGTGGGGTGGCGCCTGGGCCTTGTCCTGGGGCTTGGCGGCCTCACCCTTGGTTAACTGTAGGCAAAGTAGCACTGTTCGAGGCGTGCTTTGTATGGTTGAACCTGTATAAGTACTCATACTGCTTTCAGCTTTGGTTGTTAAGTGCCCCTGCTGGTTTCAGTTAAGGTTGTTAAGTACTCCTGCTGCTTTTACAGTCTATCGTGTTTCTTCAGTCCTGTCTTCCTCCAGCCGCCAAAACCAAACCAACGCCGGCGGGGCCGCCTGCTTCCGCCTCCCACGGCCGGCTGTGCCTCAGCGCATGCATCGCCACCCCACCGTCTCCTAAATCGTTAACGCCGACGTCCTCCGCGCGCTTTGGTGTGCTCGCCGCAGCGCTGCCCTCTCGCATTGTCAACATGGTCAACAAACAACAGGAATTGGCAGAAGTACGTGGAGAGGATGACAGTAGGGGCCCACCACGTCAGCATATGGAAAAATAAAATGCTTCCTCCCAGTGTTTTCCTGACATCTGGGACCCACGACATTGTGAGCGTATATAGTCAAGAGACAAGAGAACAACACAAGATCGGCTGACACCTGGGACGTAGCTACTCGAGCAGTATTTTTTTGTTTGGTATTGTTGAGACGGAGCAGGGTTTGAACTGGGCTGTGGCCCGTCTAGCTCAGGCTTATATTTTATGTTCACCATGTGACCAACCCAACTATTTTTTCTTTGTGAAAATGAGCCCACTTTATTTTTTTTGAAGAATACCCAAATGCAGGCCTACTTATTTTTCTACGCCTTGATGGGCTGCAACTCTTTCAAGACGCCTGCAAATCTTGAAAGTAATATGAAATGGGTTGTAAATATAAAAAAAGATGACAAATTGGAAATTACTTTATAATTTCTGATTTTTTTTTTCACATTTTCAGATTCCTATTTCACTGGGCATTAACCTAATTCAAATATATCTTCAAAGTACTTTAAATCTGGCTCGACATTTCGGTATTAAAAATTTCGAACCCACAGAAATATGCGAAATTGGCCCTGCCCAACCAAAAAAAAGACTGCAATAAATTGCATAAGAAGTTGCCATGAGCTATATATAAATTATTAAAAAAGAGGGAGGGGCCTGACTTGTGGGCCTGTTTAGTTGACGCGTATGCAAGATTTTTTTAGTTATTATATACTACATCAACACACGATTCTAGCAGACGTAACCGTTGGATGTCAATCCAACGACCGTCGTGTTTCTTCAATATCTGATCTTCTTGCTCCAGCCGCCAAAGCAGCGCCGGCGGGACCGCCTGCTCCCGCCTCCCGTGGCCGACTGTGCTACCGCACGGGCCTCAACGCCCCCTACAACTCCCACCGCAGGCCAGGGCATCCCTCTACTCACCCACACCCCCTGTTATTCTACGGCGACGGTAGCCTCACACCGCAGCCGAACCGGTGAACCCTCGTACTCCTCTTCGCGCGGGCTTCCGCTGCTGCGTCTTCCCCGGCTCCGCGTCGTCCCCTTCCTAGGCCTCACCGTCGTCCACCGCTATGGTGCTCTAGGTGCAGCGTGGTCAATGTGGTCAACGACCGACTTCCATCGGAAGAGTACTGTACGTGGAGAGGTTGACAGTTGGGTCCACGGCAGCCGCAAGGAAGTGCCTCCTTATTACGCGGAAAATAATTATTCCTCCACCTGACAGCTAGGACCCACTGGACGGGCCACCAGTATTTCGCAAAAAAAATGTTTCCCCCTGACTGCTGGAACCCACAGGTCGGGCCACCATATTTCGCGAAAAAAACATTCCCCCTCGCTGTCAGCTCGGACCCACCGGAAGTGCCTCCTTATTACACACAAAAAATGAATACCCCCCTCCTAGCTGGGACCAACCTTGGTGGGAGGCTGACTTGTGGGCCGACTAAGTCGACTGGGACGGAGGCCTTTGTCAACTTTAGTAAATATATGAATGATTCTAGCTCCAGTGACCGTACGATGTCCATCCAACGGCCGTAGTGCTTCTTCAACCTCTAGTCTTCTTGCTCCAGCCGCCCAAAGCAGCACCGGTCGTGCCGCCTGCTCCTGCCGCCCATGGCCGGCTGTGATGCCGCGGAGGCCTCACCGCCCCCTACTACTCCTACTGCTGCCAGGCCATCCCTCTACGCACCCACACCCCCTGTTATTCTGCGGCGACGGCAGCCTCACACCACAGTCGAACGAGTGAACCCTCATACTCCTCTACGCGTGGGCATGCACTACCGCATCTTCCCCGCCTCCACGTTGTCCCCTTCCTAGGCCTCGCCGTCGTCCACCGCCCTGGTGCTCTCGGCGCGGCGTGGTCAACGTGGTCAAGGAATGGCTTCCATCGGACGTGGACTGTATGTGAAGAGGCTGACAGCTGGGTCCACGGCCGCAGCAAGGAAGTGCCTCCTTATTACGCGCAAAATAATTATTCCTCCACCTGACAGCGGGGACCCACCGGACGGGCCACCGTATTTCACGAAAAAATGTTTCCCCCTGTCTGTTGGGACCCACCAGCTACATCTTCGCATGCAAGGAAGTGCGTCCGAAAAAACGATTCGCCCCACTGACTACTGGGACCCACCAGCTACATCTTCGCACGCAAGGAAGTGCGTCCGGAAAAAAAACCAAAACGATTCGCCCCCCTGACTGCTGGGACCCACCAGCTACATCTTCGCAGGTAAGGAAGTGCCTGACAGTCGGGACCCACCTGGTCGAAGCATACGTACTGTTGTCATTCTGGTCGCGAACATGTACGTACATACTGGTCGATGTAGAGGCACGCATGTGTCGTTGTAGAGGCGCGCACGTAGCATGTACACGTACGTACAACGGCGAGGGTGCAAGAAAGAAAATACGGCCACGTACGTACATACGGGCAGGGTCTCGAACGCCTACTCGCGCATATGTATATGGCTGGGTCGGAACGGAGAAACAGCGTCGTCATCGTGTTCATGGGGAGGCAACGGAATGCGTCGTGTTCATTGGGAGGCAACAGAACGCGTGGGAGCCAACCGGCTTCGACGGAACAGGCGATGGAAATGAGGCCTGGCGTACCGCACAATAGAGGAAACGGCCTTGTGTTCGACTGGCCACGTTCGGAACGGGGTCCTATTGATCGAAAGGGGTGTGGCGTACCGCAAAACAGAAGAAACGGACCTCCTACGGTCGAAATAGGGGTCCTATTGATCGGGAGGGGTGTGGAGTACCGCAAAACGGACGAAACAGACTTGTGTTGGAGCGCTACGGTTGAAACGGGGGTCCTGTTGATCGGGAGGGGTGTGGCGTACCGCAAAACGGACGAAACAGACTTGTGTTGGAGCGCTATGGTCGAAATGGGGGGGAGGGGTGTGGCGTACCGCAAAACGGGACTCCACGGGATATTGTTCATCTCCACCGTCGACCTCCTCCAGCCTCCACGGGCTACTGTCGACCTCCTCCAGCCTCCACGGGCTCCTATTCATCCAGCCTCCACCGCGCGCTACTCCACCGGCTACTGGTCAACCACCCCTCCACGGGCACCCCTCCACCGTCTACTATTCATCCAGTCGTCCACACCACAGGGTCATGTTCAACCACCCCTCCATGGCCACCCCTCCACCGTCTACTGTTCATCCAGCCCTCCACACCATGGGTTCCTGTTCATCCAGAGGCAACGCCACCGCTCACTGTTCATCCACCCCCCTCCCCCGCAACGCTCGCTATTCATCCAATCGATCGGCTTCAGTTAGCAGCAGTAGCGAAGGAATTGCTCCATCAGGTTCAGTTAACAGCCATTGATCGATTGCTCGGGTTCAGTAACACGTAGCCTACAGTGCAATCGCTCGGGTTCAGTTAGAGCCCAATTCCTCACTCGGGTTCAGTTAGAGCCAACGCCTCACACACACGCGCGTACCTGTACAAGAGAAACACGCATCGCTCTCCCACCGTAACCGGCAACTCCCCGAAATTTTCCTCCCCCTCGCTTCTAC
Source organism: Triticum dicoccoides (assembly GCF_002162155.2). Taxonomy (NCBI): domain Eukaryota; kingdom Viridiplantae; phylum Streptophyta; class Magnoliopsida; order Poales; family Poaceae; genus Triticum; species Triticum dicoccoides. The sequence continues at coordinate 344,923,466 of NC_041389.1, forward strand.
CACGTTTTTTTTTCATCATCGACGGCCCAAAGAATGTCATGCAACTGCGTCTCCGGCCCGCCCAGGACGAAAAGCCCATTTTCTGTCATGATTTTTTGTCATAGAAGTAGGAGCCCACCACATCTATGATGATACCGGGTTTTGTCACAATTATCGTCATAGAAGTGTCATATGTATGACATAAATTTTTTCGTTCGGCCCAAAATGTCACGGATGTGTCTTTTTTTTGTAGTGATTGGTGAGATCGCTCGATTCTTCATTTGATACTCTAGCACTGATGATTCAAGAGCATGCTGATTACAATTCACTTGATCCCGCTGATATCCCCGAGAGGCTAAATACTCATGAGTTCCAGCTTGCTGAGAAGAGAGATCTCTATGGTTCGAGCTATGGCACATCACTTGCTCTGAAGGCCAAGACGGTCTCTGAGTCTGAAGATGAGGACTCTGCTAGCGGCCTTGGTGATCCTGAAGAACTGAGCCAGGAACAAGCACTACTCGTGAAGAAATTTTAGAAGTTCTCAAGATGTGGTCGCTTTGGAAAATCCTCAAGAAGCAATGATTCCTCATCCAGTGACTACAAGAAGAGGCTTTGTCACAAATGCAAGAAACCTGGTCACTACATCCAAGATTGTCCTCAGTGGGATAAGGAATCAAAGAAGAAGAAATGCAAGGACTACAGTTCTGATGACGCAAAGAAGAAGAAGAAATCTTCAAAGTCTTCATCATCAAAATCCTCGAAGTCTTCATCTCACAAGAAGAGCAGCTCCAAGAAGGCTCGGGCATTCATTGGCAAGGATATGGACTCTGAGGCTGAATCTAAGGAACATGAGGATGAGGAGGCATCTGAGGAGTCCGAGTCTCGTGTGGCGAGCCTAGCTCTCGCTACTGCATTCGTCAGCAAGTCTAACTTCAACTCTGAAGAAAATGGCTTCACCAACAAGGGTGATGAAGGCAATGATGACTACGCTCCCACCTATTTCTTCATGGCAAAGGGTGCCAAGGTAACTAAGTACGCCTCCTCTGAATCTAGTGAGGATGAATCTGATGAAAATATCAAGCCCAGCTACTCTAAACTTGCTAAGATTGCTATGAAACAACAAAAGGCTTTTGAAAAGGTTCAAAACATGCTAGATAAAGTGATGATATGTTAGGTGAAGAAATGGATCGCACTAAAACCTTGACTGAAAATCTTCAGAGACTTCAGTCCAAGTTTGACAACCTTCAAGGTCATCATAACACTTTCATATCTGATCACGAGAAGCTTTCTTATGAATTTCTTCAGAGAAAGCAAGATCTTGAGAAGCTAAGAGTGGATTATGAAGATCTTCGGAAGGAGCATGATTCATTACTTGCTCAACAAACCAGCGCTACTCAGGAAGAATTTGTTCCTCCATGTCTGAAGTGCATTGAACGTGAAACTGCTAATTCTTCACTTGAATGTTCAAATGCTTCTAATATTACAAATTCTTCATCTATCTTTGCTATCACTAATTCCTCGTCTAAGGACATTGCCAGTATCACAGATGATGTAGGGCTGAAGGAATTGTACATGACAGGCATGTACAAAAGCCTCAAAGGGCATTAGACTCTTTGTGATGTGCTCAAAAAGCAGATCCTCAACAGAAACCCTAGGAAGGAGGGTATTGTCAGTGTCAAAACCGGCGGATCTCGGGTAGGGGGTCCCGATCTGTGCGTCTAAGGCTAATGGTAACAAGAGGCAAGGGACATGATGTTTTACCCAGGTTCGGGCCCTCTTGATGGAGGTAAAATCCTACTTCCTGGTTGATTGATATTGATGATATGAGTATTACAAGAGTTGATCTACCACGAGACCGTAGAGGCTAAACCCTAGAAGCTAGCCTATGATTATTATGATTGTGTCCCTAAGGACTAAACCCTCCGGTTTATATAGACACCGGAGAGGGCTAGGGTTTACACAGAGTCGGTTACAAAGAAGGAAATCTAATATCTGGATCGCCAAGCTTGTCTTCCACGCAAAGGAGAGTCCCCTCCGGACACGGGACAAAGTCTTGAGTCTTGTATCTTCACGGTCTAATAGTCCAGCCAAAGTATATAGTCCGGCTGTCCGGATACCCCCTAATCCAGGACTCCCTCAGTAGCCCCTGAACCAGGCTTCAATGACGATGAGTCCGGTGCGCAGTTTGTCTTCGACATTGCAAGGCGGGTTCCATCCCTGAATACTCCAATGCAGATTGAGGATTGTGTCCAGCTTCGCGAGGTAATTTCCGCACACCACTGTAGCATACCACTTCATAAATCTGATCTACTGGCAATTTTTGTATGGTGTGCTCTCACACCGTGGCCTGGCCCAACTTGAGCCGGTTTTTCTTAGCCTGCCTCGATACGCGTCGCGAGGCGGTTTTATTGGCTCACCCTGCCAAAGCAGAGATCGTGTTCCCCTTATCGTGGGATTTTCAATCAATACGGGCGCGTGCAACCCCACGACGCCTGTTGGTATGACTCCGTGTTTTTAGGTAAGCCCCAAGCGGTTACGCTGAGGACGCTTTATATTCACCCCCTTTTATAGAGGGGCCGAGGCCTATCCCTCTTTTCTACCACGCCTGCGCCTTTTCATATCTCGAGTTCCTACACCCAAAGCCCAAGCTCAATTCCTCAGGATATTCAATCATGTCCGAATCTAACCTTCAAGGCCAGTGGGTGGCCTCCTCTGTCACAGAGGAGGATATTGCAAAGCTTAGGGAGGTCGGATACCTGACCGCCGACATCAAGCACATGCTCCCCACTCCACGGCAGATCATCTCTACTCTAGAGCCCAATGGGAGCGTCGTATTTGTTTCTCACTTCCTCCGCAGCTTAGGCTTCACTCTTGATCCCTTCGTGAGAGGGCTCATGTTCTACTACGGGATATATTTTCATGATCTAGCTCCGGACGCCATCCTTCATATCTTGTCGTTCATCGTTGTGTGCGAAGCTTTTCTCCACGTCACCCCGCACTTCGTCTTATGGCTCAAGACCTTCAATGTGAAGCCAAAGATGATTGAGGGGAAACACGCGGAGTGCGAGGGTGTTGTAATAAGCAGGAACGCTGACGCCCCATGGCCGAAGGGCTCCTTCCCAGAAGTGTCCGATCTATGGCAGCGGAGGTGGTTTTACGTCATGACTCCCAGAGGCACAAAGTGGGTGGCTGCCCCCGACTTTCGTTTGGGCCCTCCGCCTCAACTGGTGTCATGGGCCAATGTAGGACGGAATTGGGGGCTCGCTAATGATGTACCGATCTTGCAGAGCCGCATCTGGGAGCTTCTTGAGAGGGACATTAGCCTTATCAGCATAATTCAGGTAATGCTAGTCCAACGGATCTTGCCGTGCAAACGCCGGCCTCTTCGGATGTGGGAGTTCAATCCGGAAGGTCCGCGGACTATTCTGCACTTCTTCGGCATCACGCTCAAACGGATGTGTAAGTTATTCTTCGGACCACAAGTAAAGTGTCTGGACACCATCGAGGATGCGGGCCTGAGCTGCAATCGCCCAGATACCCAAGTAAGCAACCCAGAAACCGAACAATTTGTTTATTTTTATCATAACATTATTCTGAAAATCCTCCCTGGCCAGGAATGGCTCAGTAAGGTGGAGAGAATCAGGTGTCCGGCGCCACTTCCCGAAGGCTCGCCTAGTCCCACCATAGGCAAGATGCTTGGTCGTGTGCTAAGCAAAGTGCCCTCGGGGAAAGACAAAGGGAAGAACAGAGAAGCAGAATTTCACTCATTGCACATCCAAACCGGGGGAATTGCTACCTCCCCAAAGGAGGATAGTCGGGGAGGGGAATCTAAGGCATCCTTCCCTCGCGGGAAGAAGAGGGCCGCCTCCGAAGACTTTGAGACGGAGGTGCCCAGACAAGGGAAGAAAGCTTCACCAGGGGGCCCTACCCCGAAGGGCATCCTCACCGCGCCATGCCCGCCAACGGGCCAACCCTCAGCCGAGCTGTAAGTTAATCATAAATACAAAGGTACTGCTTCCTTCTCCGAGAACAATAACCAGGATTCATTCTTTGCAGTCCGGCTAGCAGCTCTTCTCGACAGAGTTCGCCTTAGGGGGATCTCCTTCTGGAGATGATGGAGAGTGAGACCCCACGAACCTCTCCGCCTCATGGGGTGGGCGACCCCGAGGTGTTGTCACGGAGGAGTCTAGATCTGCCGAAGCCAGAAGCTAATACTTCGGCCGCCCTGAGCCCGGAGCGTTCGGCTCCCACGGGGGGCGATAAAAAGAGTCCGACACAGTTCGGCGTCCGGCCGGACACACTGACAGGCCTTCTGGAGCGAGCTGCTCTCTCGAAGGAGCACCGTTCATTAATGAGCATGGCGCTCGAGAAGATTTCATCCGCCACAAGCGGGTTGAATGAAGCCTTTACGAGCCTGCTCAGAGGCTTTGCGGTATGTAATGAAAATACATAATTTTTGACTGTGACGCACGCGCTAGGTGTGCTCCATATGGATAGTAGCCCCTGATACTCTGGTTGCCAGCCCTAGGCGGCAAATGGAGGATCACATTGTTAAGTAATGATCGCGCTGTATTTATGCGCAGGTGTCTAAGGATCCGGCAGCCGACCGGTCCGTTGAAGTTGCTGAATTAAGGAGGCAAATTGGAATTATTGATGCCGATATCACATTGGTGAACGAGCGGCTTAACGAGTCACAAGGTATGTGTTCTTCTTTCCTTATTATTTTTTATAGGAAAAATTGAGAGGATCATAATGTTAATGCGATATGCTTGGGCCGCAGACGGTGCTGCTGCCATGGAAGCCCTGAGGGTGGAACTTGCCCTGGCCAAGGAACAGGCCCGGGCTAGCAATGCGGCTGCCCTAAAGGCGGCCGAAGAGTTGAGAGCCGAACAGGCTGCTCATCGCCGAAGCGAAGACAAAATAGCCGAAATGGTTGTGGAGCTAAAAAATGCCGCCAACCAGTATGAGCTTCTTGAAAAAGAAAATCAAGTGAATAAGGCTGACCTGAAGAAGGCCCTTGATGCGGCCAAGGAGACGCGTTCTAACATTAGGGATGCGCGGGAGGAGCTTCGATAGGCCGGAGAAATCGCGGCTGGAAGCCCTTATTTGTTGCGGATGAAGTTTTTGGATCCAAAGTATGCTCCTCTGGACCGACGCTGGAGCCCTGCAGATGCGTATGCGGGTTTGGCGAAGAGTATGGCTGATGCGGCCATGTTTTTCGAGGATCAATAAGATAATGAAGTGGAGAAGTTGTTCTGGTCGCAATTCAGTGCTTCAACGCGCCCATTGCCATTGAGTGAGAGGATGGCTGCTGTGGCCGAGCTCCATAGGCTGTCCGGCCTTGCAATGCGGTCTATGATAGACCACCTATGGCCGAAGGAGCTGAAGCCAGACAGTTATTTTGGTTTAGTGCAACAGTTCCTTGGTGCCGTATCGCAGATCGATGCCCTGAAGAGGTCGGCGTGCATAGAGGGTGCACAGATGGCTCTTGCCCACGTTAAGGCATATTGGACAGATATGGAGGCCGCCATCATTGGGACCCAGAATCCGGCGGGAGGCCAGGATCCGGCCGAGCACTACTTGGAGCAAGTGACAGAAGTTGCTCGCTTAATAGAGGCTCAATGTTCGAAGAATGTCATGTTCGAGTGACAAATCGTTTTGTTGTAAAAACAATGCTATTTTGATTATGAAGGCTATGTTTATACTTTTTGCACGGAAGTGTTATTGTGCCTCCTGTCCAGCCTTTTTTGTATATGTGTAATCTGAAAGTTAGCAGTCGTTGGCTTCAGCCCCCACACATATAATGCAGGGGTGTTCACGAAAAAATATGCGTAATCACACTTGATCTAGCGTCTTGATCCATTAAGGAGGTGATCGCACGTCGAACTAGGCAACCAGACTATATAGCTGTAACACTTTCACTTAGCCATAGGAGTTTGACGGTGGGGCTACTATGTAGCCCCTTGTACCTTTGCGTGCATCCTAATACGGGCATGTGTGTACATGACCGGGAAATGGTCCTTCATTAATGCGGAGGAATCCTAAATATTCCGATAAGTCTTCGAGTGGTTGAACAGTCTCTCGCTATATCATGACAATCAGTTTTTGACTTTCTCTACTGAGGTGCTCATCCGGAATAACCAGGGCACAATCGCAGTAGTTCTCCTTTGGACGCCTTAGCCAATAAGAACGGAACGTAAGGCGGCAAACCCAGGAGCCGGGCAAACCCAACATTTGACCGAAGACATAATTCGGAGTTGATGCATATAAGGCCAAACTCGCGACGCCGAACACTCCCGAAGGTATTCGGACTTTATAACATATACTGGGCTGAGTAACGCCCTTTATTATGCACCCTGTATTTCCGGGTACGTGCAGTAGTCTGCCGTGGCGAAATGCCAATAACGACAGTATCCTCTATGGGTTTAGTACCCATGGGATGTGTAAGCAACAAGAGACAATAAAAAGGTTTACACAGGGGCTTAATCTAAAGAGAAACCTTTGAGCGGGGCCCTGCTGCACGTCTGCGCCTTTGTCTCTGTTATGCCGTGTCCTGGGAGGGTATTGCACGAAGGGTGTCTGTAAAAGGAAAAACTCATGTAGAAGAGTATGACGTAAGCGTGCGAAGAGTTGGCTATCACCAATGGATAGTAAAAGTAAAAAACATTGGCCTGTTAATAAGGTCAAGCTAAGAGTTGGGCTTTATTAAATATCTATAGCCCCTGGTGTCCGCTGTGGGATTACATGTGTGGCGCCCAGACCAGGTTTATCTGGGCTGTCGGACTCGTCTAATCGTGTCTGTGGTCTTAACGACCGATCATGCGTTCTTGTATTAGAGGCCGCTTAGAGTCCAACAGCTAGAGCCGTCTCATACTCTTCCGTGCATAATGAACGCTCTGTACTTCCGTTGATGGTGATTGATACGTCCATTTTGCATCATGCTTTTATATCAATATTTATTGCATTATGGGCTGTTATTTCACATTATGTCACAATACTTATGGCTATTCTCTCTTATTTTACAAGGTTTACATGAAGAGGGATAATGTCGGCAGCTGGAATTTTGGGCTGGAAAAGGAGCAAATATTGAAGGACTGTTCTACGCAACTCCAAAAGTCCTGAAACTCCACAGAATACCTTAAAATAAATAAAGAAAAATCGTCGCCAAAGATGAAGGCCAGGGGGCCCACACCCTACTCACGAGGGTGGGGGGTGCCCGACCCCCCTGGGCGTTCCCCCCTACCTCGTGGGCCCCCTGGTGGCTCTCCGACGTCCATCTTCTCCTATATGAAGTCTTTCGATGAGAAAAAAACAGGAGAGAACCTTTCGGGATGAGACTCCGCCGCCACGAGGTGGAACCTTGGCGGAACCAATCTAGGGCTCCGGCAGAGCTGTTCTGCCGGGGACACTTCCCTTTGGGAGGGGGAAATCATCACCATCGTCATCACCAACGCTCCTCTCATCGGGAGAGGGCAATCTCCATCAACATCTTCACCAGCACCATCTCATCTCCAAACCTTAGTTCATCTCTTGTATCCAATTCTTGTCTCCAAGTCCGGGATTGGTGCTAGCAAGTTGCTAGTAGTGTTGATTACTTCTTGTAGTTGATGTTAGTTGGTTTATTTTGTGGAAGATCATATGTTCAGATCCTTTATGCACATTATTACCCCTCTAATTATGAACATGAATATGTTTTGGTAGTAGTTACGTTTGTTCCTGAGGACAAGGGAGAAGTCTGCTATTAGTAGTCATGTGAATTTGGAATTCGTTCGATATTTTGATAAGATGTATGTTGTCTAACCTCTAGTGGTGTTATGTGAACGTCGACTATAGAACACTTCACCATTATTTGGGCCTAGAGGAAGGCATTGGGAAGTAATAAGTAGATGATGAGTTGCTAGAGTGACAGAAGCTTAAACCCTAGTTTATGCGTTGCTTCGTAAGGGGCTGATTTGGATCCACATGTTTCATGCTATGGTTAGGTTTACCTTAATGCTTTTGTTGTAGTTGCGGATGCTTACAATAGAGGTTAATCATAAGTGGAATGCTTGTTCAAGTAAGAAAAGCACCCAAGCACCAGTCCACCCACATATCAAATTATCAAAGTACCGAACGCGAATCATATGAGCGTGATGAAAACTAGCTTGACGATATTCCCATGTGTCCTCGGGAGCGCTTTTCCTATTATAAGAGTTTGTCCAGGCTTGTCCTTTGCTACAAAAAGGATTGGGCCACCTTGCTGCACTTTATTTACTTTTTTTACTTGTTGCTTGTTACCATTTATCCTATCACAAAACTATCTGTTACCATTTATTTCAGTACTTGCAGAGAATACGTTGCTGAAAACCGCTTATCATTTCCTCCTGCTCCTCGTTGGGTTCGACACTCTTACTTATCAAAAGGACTACGATAGATCCCCTATACTTGTGGGTCATCAAGACTCTTTTCTGGCGCCGTTGCCGGGGAGTGAAGCGCCTTTCTTAGGTGGAATTTGGTAAGGAAAAATTTATTTAGTGTGCTGAAATTTTCTGTCACTTGTTACTATGGGAAGTAATTGTCTGAGGGGCTTTTTCGGGGTATCTTCACCCCGTCCAGTTGAGCGAATAGTTGCTCCTCAACCTACTGAACCTACTGAACCTATTGAAAATGAAACTCCTTTTGAAATTCCTTTGGGTATGATGGAAAAACTACTAACTAACACTTTTGCAGGAGATGGAACAAAGCATCCTGACGAACATCTACGCTATGTGGATGATATTTGTGGACTATTTAAGCTTGCAGGTATACCTGATGATGTTGTTAAGAAGAAGGCTTTCCCTTTATCTTTGGAGGGAGACACATTGACATGGTATAGGCTATGTGATGATACGAGATCATGGAACTATAAAAGAGTGAAATTGGAATTTCATCAAAAGTATTACCCTATGCATCTTGTTCATCGTGATCGCAATTATATATATAATTTTTGGTCTCGCGAAGGAGAAAGCGTCGCTCAAGCTTGGGGGAGGCTTAAATCAATGTTATATTCATGCCCCAATCATGAGATCTCAAGATAAGTGATTATGCAAAAATATTATGCTCGGCTTTCTGATAACAATCGCACCATGCTCGATAATTCTTGTGCTGGCTCTTTTATGATGAAGCCTATTGAATTTAGATGGAATTTATTGGATAGAATTAAACGCAACTCTGAAGATTGGGACCTCGGCGAAGGTAAGGAGTCAGGTATGACACCTAGGTTTGATTGTGTTAAATCTTTTATGGATACCGATATTTTCCGTAAGTTTAGCACTAAATATGGACTTGACTCTGAGATAGTAGCTTCTTTCTGTGAATCTTTTGCTACTTATGTTGATCTCCCCAAGGAGAAGTGGTTTAAATATCATCCTCCCATAGAAGTAAAAGTAGCTACACCTATTAAAGTTGAAGAAAAGACTGTCACTTACAATGATCCTATTGTTCCCACTTCTTATGTTGAGAAACCACCTTTCCCTGTTAGAATGAAGGATCATGCTAAAGCTTCAATTGTTGTTCGTAAAAGCAATACTAGGACTTATACAACTCCTGAGCAAGTCAAAGTAGAACCCAATATTGCTATTGTTAAAGATCTCTTGTCTGATAATATTCATGGGCATGTTATTCAATTCTCTGGTGAAACTGCAAGAATTGCTAAACCCTGTGATAGAGATAAACATAGACCTGTGGTAGGCGTGCCCGTTATTTCTGTTAAAATAGGAGATCATTGTTATCATGGCTTATGTGATATGGGTGCTAGTGCTAGTGTTATACCCATTGGATTATACAAAGAAATTATGCATGAGATTGCACCTGCCGAGTTAGAGGAAATTGATGTTACAATTAAACTTGTCAATAGAGATACTATATCTCCAATGGGAATTGTTAGAGATGTTGAAGTCTTGTGTGGGAAAACCAAATATCCCGCTAATTTTCTTGTTCTTGGTTCTCCACAAGATAGCTTTTGTCCCATTATATTTGGTAGACCCTTCTTGAATACTGTTAACGCTAAGATAGACTGCGAAAAGAATGTTGTTACTATTGGCTTGGACGATATGGTTCATGAGTTTAATTTCTCTAAATTTAGTAAAAAACATCGTGAGGAAGAATTGCCTAGTAAGGATGAAATTATTGGTCTTGCTTCTATTGCTGTACCTCCTAGTGATCCTTTAGAACACTATTTGCTAGACCATGAAAATGATATGTTCATGAATGAAAGAAGGGAAATAGATGAAGTATTCTTTAAATAGGAACCTATTCTGCAACACAATTTGCGTGTTGAAATCCTAGGGGATCCTCCTCCACCCAAGGGTGATCCCGTGTTTGAGCTTAACACTACTAGGAAAAGGCCTACTAATGGCGCACCGGTTTTGCCTACTAATGGCGCACTACCGGTGCGCCATTAGTATCACTCCACTAGTATTTTTACTAATGGCGCACCACGCAGTGCGCCATTAGTTTTGCCCACAGTGCGCCACTAGTGTCTGCTATACTAATGGCGCACCACATGGTAGTGCGCCATTAGTAACAATTTTTTAATTTTTTTTGTTTTTTCTTAATCTCAGGTCACTATTTCACATATGAGATATCCAACACATATATATACAACAAGCATCCATATAACAATCATAGCCAACACACAAGTTCCATCATATATACATACATAGCCAACACATAGTTCCGTCGTTACATATTACAAAAGTTTCACATTGTTCATCCAACACCGTTATCCATCAATTCACAAAAGTTTCACATTGATACAAAATAAAAACACAAATGGAAAAGAAGCACTCCATCCATGCAAGCTTCCGTGAATTAAATCAAATCTGCAAAATCATAAACAAGAAGTTAGAAGAAGAAGAAGAAGAAGACTAGAAGAATACTAGAAGAAGAAGAACACACTACTAGGGAAAAGCCTATACACAAAATCTTAGCAGCAGCGCGGCTCAAAAAGGAGCGCTGCTGCTAATTAGTACTAGCGAGTGTGCGGGAAACTCGCTGCTAATACGTTTTTAGCAGTAGCGCGCTCTGTGTGAACCGCGCTGCTACAAATATCCACCGGCGGTGTTCACCGAGCTCCATTTAGCAGTAGCGCCATGGCTCGAACCGCGCTACTGCTACAGATGTAGTAGTAGCAGGCTTTTACTTGGATCGCTGCTGCTACATTTCAAATTGGCAAAATTTTTGTCACTGTTAGCAGTAGCGCCGTTGCCCAAAGCGCGCTGCTGCTAATTCTTTAGCAGCAGCGCGTTTCTTCACCCGCGCTACTGCTAACCCGCACCAACCCACCACCCGTGCCTCCCCTCCCCCTCCTCTCTTCCCTTCCCCCTACCTCCCCCACATGCTCCCACTCTCACTCTTCTTCTTCCTCAATACTTCTCCCCCATTACTCTTTCTCTTCTATCCACCTTTCTCTCTCTTCATTACTCCTACCTAACTACATCACCTCCATTAGTGCATCTCCTTTCTCTTTTTCCTTTCCCCTCCACTAGTTGAAGTTGTCTCCTCCCAAATTAGCTAGCTAGGTAGATGTAGCATTTAGTTAAGTGACCTATTTGCCCCCTAACTAGATCTATCTTTGTCAAGAAGAGCTTTGTGCACTTTTGATCTCCCTACAACATTATCTCCACCGTGTGCTCGATCTCGATCGAGATAGAGGTGATGAAAATTTCATGCTTTTGCAAAATGAAAATATGTTAATGTGTGTGTGATATGTTTGAGGAAATTGTGTGTGTGGCACGCCAAATTGTGCTCTTGAGTTGCCTATGTTTTGCCGAAATGTCGATTTATTTCCGTTTCGGCGAATTTCGGGCAAACTCTAGATCCATATATGTCCTATTTTTAGGGAAGGTCATGCCAAATTTTTGTATGACTTTGATGCATGCATGCATTTTTATAATCAATTTGTTTATTATTTTCGTGCAGAGTTGAAGATGGTCAGTGGAACGATGGTGGACAGGTGGTTGCGGTCGGCGGTGCAGGACATGAAAGAAAATAACTGGACAGAAGTTTTATGTCCGTGTCGAAAATGCAAAGGAATAGTTTGGCTCGACCCCCATGACGATGGTCGTGTCGAAGCGCACCTGCTCATGACTGGTTTCATGGATGGCTATACGCGGTGGATAATTGAAGATGAGGATGATGATGTTGAGGATGCCGACGGGGCAGACAATGATGACACGGGGCAAGACGAAGAGATGATCGATAATGGCGGCGGGGAAGAGGCCGGACATGGCGGTGGAGAAGGGGCCGGACATGGCGGAGGAGAAGGGGCCGAACATGGCGGCGGAGAGAACGACATGGACTCCACGCAGCAGAGTTCGTCGGTACTAAGTTCAATCGTGCGGGACCCTCATGTTCAAGCATTGCTTCGCAAGGAGACGAGTACTGAGAGAGCTGATTCTAGAGAGGAGGCTAAGCTGGAGCAACTGGTGGTAGACTCGAACACTCCATTGTATGATGGTTGCAATCCTGAGGTGACCCGCTTGAGTTTCACGCTCCAACTCCTGAAGATGAAGGCTAAAAACAAATGGACCGACACTAGCCTCGATGAGCATCTCAAGTACCTAAAGGATGTTCTTCCCATGGGTAATCTATGTCCTACTAGTGTTGATGAGGCCAAGAAGATCGTGTGCCCTCTTGATCTGCCACACGTTAGATACCATGCATGCATCAACGATTGCATAATTTATCGGAAGGAGCACACGGAAAAAACAAGCTGTCCGGTGTGCAATGCTTCTCGATACAAGAAGGCCGGGAAGAAATGTCCCCAGAAAGTTGTATGGTACTTACCGATTACTCCCCGTCTCCAGAGGTATTTTGTAGATCCCAAGGAAGCAAAGCTAATGCGCTGGCACACGGAGAGGAAGAAGCCTGACGATGGAGATGATCCGAAGCTGAGACACGTGAAGGATGGAAGCCAGTGGAGAGCGTTGAACAACTTCTATCGGTATTTTGAATGTGATGCAAGGAACATCATGCTCGGGGCGTGTACCGATGGCATTAATCCATTTGGCAACCAGAACACCAACCATAGCACATGGCCCGTGTTTGTATGGATGTACAACCTCCCCCCATGGTTGTGCATGAAATCGAAGTACATTCACATGAGCATGCTTATTCAAGGGCCGAAACAACCAGGAAATAATATTAATTTGTATCTGGGACTACTTCAAGAGGAGTTAGACACGTTATGGAAAACACCGGCCAAGACATGGGATGCCAGCAAAGGTGAGTATTTCAACATGAGAGCCACGCTGATCACGATAGTGCAGGACTATCTCGGTTACGGATATGTGGTAGGCCAGGTGTGCCATGGATATTGCGGATGCACGCGGTGCATGGATGATACGACGTCTCAGCAGCTAATGTCAAGGAAAGATGGCGGGTCTGGGAAAATCGTGTACATGGGGCATCGAAGATGGCTTGAACAGGACGACCCGTGGAGAAACCGTGGAGATCTATTCAATGGTCACGCTAAGCATCGAGGACCTCCACGTAAGCGGAGTGGTGCCGAAATCGATGAGCTGTTGAAAAACTGGAAGGAGTGCCCCGCGCCGGGAAAGATGATGAGAAAGGCACCGGAGCTGCTGCTGAAGGTATGGAGGACGAGGTCTGTGTTCTGGGACTTGGAGTACTGGCACAGACTCGATACACCTCATTGCCTTGATCAAATGCATATCGGTAAGAATGTCCTTGAGAGCTTGCTCGCAACACTGATGAACATGCCGGATAAGACCAAGGATGGGCCGAAGGCAAGAAAAGACTTGCAAGATTTGAAAATTAGGGAAGATCTGCACATGCCGCCCCGTAAAATCTCAGACGAGACAGAGACGGAGATAGAGGCACGGGAGAAGAAGGGCAAGAAAATAAAGAAAGAGGATTATTGCCCCCCTTCTTGCTTCACCTTAAGTCAGGCTGAGATCAATGCCTTCTTTAAGTGCCTTACCGGAGTCAAAGTTAGTTCCGGTTACTGCGGCAAGATAAGCAGATATCTAGACACGGACAAGAAAAGGTTCAGCGGGATGAAGTCTCATGACTGTCATGTGATGATGACACAGATACTACCTGTTGCCCTTAGAGGGATAATGGACAAGCACGTCCGTGACACACTTATTGGTCTCTGCAACTTTTTCGACGTCATCTCTCGAAAGTCGATCAGTGTGAAGCAGCTCCAAAGGCTATAGGAAGAGATCGTTGCGATACTGAATGAGCTTGAGATGTACTTCCCGCCCGCGTTCTTTGATGTGATGGTGCATCTGTGTGTCCATATTGTGGATGACATAATAGACCTGGGGCCATCATTCCTGCACAACATGATGCCATTTGAGAGGATGAATGGGATCATCAAAGGATTCGTTCGTAACATGTCCCGTCCGGATGGAAGCATCGTCCAGGGCTATTTGGCACAAGAGTGCATCTCTTTCTGTGAGAATTTTCTATATGGCGCAGACCAGCCGCCTGGTGTTAGTGTTGGTTTGCCCGTTAACAAGCACGATGGGAGGCTCGAAGGAGATGGTCACTGCAACGGTCGTAGGGAACTGCACGTGGCATACTCAGATCGACGCAGCGACTTTGACAGAGCAAACTTGGTAGTGCTACAACACCTAGACGAGGTAGATCCTTTCGTGGCACTGCACAAAGAAATTATCGCAAAGAAGTATCGTGACCGGGGGGTATGCAGGACGGACGCCGAAGTTACTAGAGAGCACAACTCCACTTTCCTGCATTGGTTCAAAGAGCATATTATTGCTAATCCTCCGGAGGAGGGCTCTAAGGACGGATTGCTCATATACGCCTTAGCACATGGCCCCTCGCCCAACCTCGTAACCTATCAGGCATATGATATCAACGGATACACGTTCTACACGGAGGCCAAAGATATGGACAGTGATGATCATAACTCAGGGGTGACGATGGAATGCATGACTGGCAGCGACAATGGCGCAACTGAACGATTTTATGGAAGGGTCGAGGAGATCTGGGAGCTTGACTACTCTGGACTGCACAACACGACGATGTTCCGTGTCAGATGGGCTAAGAATGTCGAAAGAGAAAGCCGGATTTTCACTACCATGACTATACCCGACGCCAAGAGCGCTACCGTGAACGCTATTGCAAAAAATGAGCCATGGGTACACGCTAAGCACATGACACAATGCTTCTTCATAACTGACCCGCGCAATCCCAGCCGTGTTGTCCTGAGGAGAGGCAAAAGGAACATCATTGGAATGGATGGAGTCGCCGACGAGGAAGACTATGATCAGTATGGCAACCCAATGAGGGAAGATGACGATGATGATGAAGTATACGTCAAAAGAAGAATCAATACTACATTACCTAAGAAAAATCGTACTCCATGGAAAAGGCAAAGTCACAATGAGGGGCTCAATTATTCTTCGACGAACAAGAAGGGAAAGAAGCTGACTCAAAAACGAAAACGTCAGCACTGAGGAAACTTATGTTATCGGTCAAATGATGTAATATATATATATATATATATATATATATTCCTATTTTATATACACACTTAGCCATTATTATGCATGGGTCCAATGATGTGTAATATATATGTTCCTATTTTGCATACATATTTAACCGTCAAATGATGCAATATATATCACCCTCCCTTCGTTCACTGCCCTCGGGAAATAAAAGTGGGATAAAATAAAGGAAAAGAAAAAGGAAAACTGGCAGTAGCGAAGGTAGTAGCAGCACGTTTTGCCTAAACCGTTACAGATACTGAAGTTAGTAGAAGCAAATTTCGTATAAAGCGCTACAGCTACTGAAGGTAGTAGCAGCACTTTTCGTGCAAATGCACTACGGCTATGTCCACTTAACCCAAAATTCTCACCCGCCCTGCTTCATCCCGCCTCCCCCCCCCAAAAAATCCCCACTCTCCCCCGTCGCACCGCCGCGCCCGACCCGGCCCCGGCGCTCGCCCCCGACTCCGGCGCTGGCGCTAGCCCCCGACCCC
>NC_041389.1:344939739-344945491 GCF_002162155.2 Triticum dicoccoides
TTGGCCCTCGCCTCCCTCCTCTCCCCTCCCGGCCGTCGTCGGGCCTGCCTCCTTGCCCCTGCACCCTCTGTAAACCCCCCCTCTCTCTGCTAGGGTTCTTCGGTTAATTTAATTAGGTTTTAGTTAGGGCAGTATGTTAATTAGGTTATCTATTTAGTTATGAATTTAGCTAGGTTTCAAAATTTGAACTGGACATGTGATATGTGCAAATTTGAACTGGACATGTGATATGTGCATATGTCATGTTTTGTACATGTCATGTTTGGAAAATGATCCGAGTGGCCTATGTTACGCCGGAATGTTGATTCATTTGCGTTTCGGTGAATTTCAGGCGCTCGATATGTCCATTTTTAGCAAAGGTCATGCCGAAATTTCCCGTGAATAAAGGCATGATTTTGTGCTACATAGTTGGCATATCGAGTGCTGGCACATAGATTTCTTTTTATGTCATTTCTCATTTATTCGTACTTTTAGAAATAAATGAGGACACTTAATCATAGGAAACATGTCGAACAACGAAGAAACTGGGCCTTCTGACCAAGATGCAGACGAGATGGATTATGAGGGTGAACAAGAGTACCTCGACTATTTGACTCCTAAGCAAGGTTTGCAGGTCGGCCTCGATGATGGTACTGACGCCGACATCGACACCGACAGCGTCGGCACCAAGACCGGTGGGGAAGGTACCGGCGGGGAAGGTACCGGCGGGGAAGGTACCGGCCACGATGCCGCTACCGAAAAGAGGAAGCATAAGAAGCAGAGGATACGAAAACCTAACAAACTAGGGATTGGACGACTTGTGATCACAAAGATGGCACTTGGCAAGTTTGAGCCGTTAGAGCCGGAAGAACCTCGCAAGTGCTATGGGAACCAAGTAGGATGCATCCTACGGGAATGCGCGAGCATCAACGATGATGACATAAGGAGTAAAGAACATTTGACGCAGTCGCTCCTAACAAAGTTGCACAAGAGATTCAAGTTCCCCGACCGGGATGATAACATAGAACAACCGTGGGATGATCCGAAGATGAAAAAGATTAACAATCACGCCATGGGCATGTTCAGCAATGATTTGGCCTCCTGGAAAACGAGGGTGAAACGAGCTATTGAGGCTAATGAACCCTTGTCCAAGATTCTGGAGGAAAATCCGACACTTACAGAAGAGGAGTTCGAAAAGTTCAAGGACACTTGCGCTAGCGAGGCAGCCAAGGCTAAGGCTGCGAAATTCAAGAGCCTTCAGCAAAGGAACACGGGGAAGCATTGCCTCGTAAGCCGTGGCTACCTCGGTAAAAGGCCCATGTGGGATAAGGACGACGCGGAACGTGAAGCCTCGGGTCTCCCAGACCCCTTCGCGAAGTTCACCAACCCCTTGGAGCATGACTTCATCAGGGCCCGCTACAAGTGGGACAAGGAGAAAAAAGTTTTTTACACGGACAAGATCACGAGGAAATTAATTAGACTACTGGAGAAGCAACACCAGCTTGCAGCCGAAAGCCCTACTTCTCCGATGAGGCCCATGTGGGACACCCCTCTCAACCGGGCCTTGAACGAACTTAAGGGACTCCCTTTGGATCAGCGGCCGCAATATGGTCGTGTGCACGGCGCTGGAGACGGCGCCACGTGGAAGGTGTTTTACAACGAGGGCCCGGAGGCTAAGAAGCTGAAAACGAAGTAGTCAGGCGGACATCGATGCGAAGGTGAAGCTTGCAGTCGAGAAAAAAGCAGCTGAGGGCACGAAAAAAGCAGCCGAGGACAAATATGAGTTGCTACAGCAGGCAGTCAATGCAGCTATAACTGCCTGCAGAAATGATTTCGCTACTAACTTGGTTCCAGTTATCATCAACTGGGCGAAGGAAAATCCAGACAAGACGGTACATGATTTCCTGATGCCCAGTTTCGTCGGGAGCAACTCCATGAACAACAACACCATCGCACCATCACTTGCTCACGCAACCGGGCCTCCTCTCGCAGCCGCTCCCACTCATAGCAGCCCGTCCTCAGTCTCAGGCGCGCTAGGTGGGCCTTCGTCTTTGGCTGAGCTCGACGCCGTCACGGTAATTACATGTCGCACCAACATATATATATATATATATATAATATTCCATTTTTGTTGCCTTTCGGTTGTTTTACGCCACAGACGTATGTGTTTGCAGGCGAAAGAAACCCCGTGCACCATACTCTACTTGATCAAAGGCCAGAAGGTGGACGTGGGACAGGGGATGATAATGGACCCCTCTCAACGCACGTTCCACAACCAGCCGATCCCCGCTGGGCACTTCAGGGTTAGCTTGACCAGTGTGAAATCGGGGCACGAGGATTTTCCTCCTCCAGTACAACATGTGGGAGCGGACGACGAGACCCCGGCACGGATTGGAAGCTACAAGAATTGGGTGCTGCTATAGCCGAAGAATCTTATTCATCTGGAGCCGGCCGAGAGCACACCAATAACTACCACACATCAACAAGCATGTGCGAAGACCACCACCCCGCCTACGCAATTACCAGCACTTGTAGTGCCGGGTGAGAGCGGCGGACGACATGATGAAGGGGGTGCAATAGTTCTGGCTGATGTAATTTCTCCTGTAGAACAGATAATGGATGATGAGACGGAAGTCGACCCTATGGATTACCTCAATACAAACGCGTATGACTGTGACATAGATATGATGAGTCAACCATATGACGAATCGGGCTATCAGCTTGCTAATGAGGATATGGATGATATTCCCGGGCAGGGTCGTACCATGGATTGCAAAAAGTCTCTCTTCATGAAATCCTCACAGGACACGCCTGAAGATGCCGCCTCAACACAGGCTCAACTAGCCGGGCACGAGGATCGTACAGTACTTAGCCCGGGAACACTGGGGCAAGGGTTAAGGAAGGGTCTGGAAGGTGTGCCCAAGAAAAAGGAGAGGAAGAGATCGGGGAAGGTAACTGTCTCCAAACAAGCCAAAGCACATAGTAGCCAGACAATGCATTCTGAAGAGCCTGTACCCGTGAAAAGTGCGGTCATGTTCCATCTCACGGGCGAGCCGATGCTACCGCCGAAACCGCTGGAGGCACTATCAGGGGATCTCAGGAGACTGCACGACCATGTGTTGTCGACTGAGAAAAGCCTACTAGCCTCAAAGGATCCAGGATATCCGACATACGCAGCTCGTGTGCCTGAGGGGAAGTGCTACGTCGACACATGGCCCACGGAGGTGTTCTTCCTGCGGTTTGACCATATCTTTGAGATGTTTCTAACAAGGCGGCTTGATTTTACTATCGTCCGCCTTTTTGCGCTACATATGAGCTCCGTCATGAAGAGTGAAGAAGTCTCACAAATCTGTGTGGCGGATCCGTACTACATGCACGACTCTTTCTTGAGTCTCGGCGACTTTGAGCGTGAAACTGCTAGGGAGTACCTCCAAAACTTCATGGTACAGAATAAGGACCGGGAAATTGTTCTCGTGCCTTATCATCCAAAGTAAGTTAGTTCCGAACAACCCTTTCGTACATTTCAATCATTCCTTCTCTCTCATATGGGGAATAATTTGAGGTGTCTTTTCCCCGCAGCAACGGGCGCGCCGTCCTTATCGTTCTTTACCCGCAAGTCTGCCATGCCATGTATTTTGACCCTTCCAAAGACTACGAGAAAAAAGACTACACCCACATAATGAATATTCTAGATGATGCTCTCCAAGGCTTCAACTTTAGAGGTGGCCACGTGCAGATCAAGAAACAAAGAAACAAGAAGATGGGTTTCGCGCATAAAACTAACTTCTCCTGCATCCATGTCCCAAAACCAAGCAAGAAGGATGGATTCTACATCGTCCATCTCATGATTCAGTTCAACAGGGTCACCAAAAGCTTAGCATTAATAGCAGAAATGATGATCGTATCCACAAGTGGCTAGAATCTCATGGAGAAGCGGATTATAAACTTAGAGATGACTTTTTTCGCATCCAAAGCGACATTGCGACGATCATCATGAAAGAAGTCGTCGATGAGAAGGGGATGTTCCATCACGGCCCTATATCGTGAGCTAACATCCGAACTCGCATAGGCATGCAACGTCTAGACCTCACGCCATTCAAGAAGCTAGGGTTCTTCCTCGATGATATGGAAGGATGGAACTTCTAGTTATTTATGATGCCGATGATGATGATATGTGTCAGTTGAACTTGTATACTTCTTGTAGCGATGAAACTTTGTGATGTCCACAGTCCATGCCGAACTTGCATAAGCTACTTTGTTAGTTTGCGTATGATGACCTGCGTACCTCTAGTTAATTAATTAGCGTACTGTATGTTACATCTAGTTGCTAATCCTTTCTTTTTAGGTGTTGCTCTAGTATATTTTGTTGCATATATATGATTGTACATCCTCTTCATGAACATGCATCTCTAATAGGTACCTAGTTTCTTGATGGCGAGATGGAATTGCTATGTCGTGTACAAAGGGAAGGTTCTGGGGGTGTACAACGAGTGGCATGAGTGTCAGGCGCAAGTGAATGGGTTCATGGGCGCCAGCCATAAAGGCTTCAAAAGCAGATAAGAAGGAGAAGCTAGTTACTTGAGGTTCACGCTAGCGCGAGAGAGGACTCGTAACCGCCACCTCATGTACTGCATAGTTCCGCTCTCACTCATAGTGATAGCACTTCTTGTGTATACCTTTGTTTAGATGGATGACGTTGTTGTAGTTGCAAGTATTTGAGACTTGCATGTATTGCTATTTTCGAGATTATGACAAGATATCACTTTGTGTTGGATGATGATTATGATGAGACTATTTGTATGTACATGCTATGATTACATTTGTGGTCTCGCAGACATTTGTATGTGTATCATGATGACATTTCTATGTGCTAAAGTTTCTTCTATAAAGCCTGTTCAAATACAAAACAAATATGCCAAAAAAATAACAAAAAAACTACTTAAATTAGCAGTAGCGAGTGTACAAAAGTTAGCAGCAGCGCCATGGTAGCAGTAGCGCGTCAAGGTAAAAAGTGCTAGAGCTACTAGCAGTAGCGAGCTTTTGCAAACAGCGCTGCTGCTACACTTGTGTAGCAGTAGCGCTGGTGAGCACGCGCTACTGCTATATGTTAGCTGTAGCGCCTTATTAGTAGCGCCTGTCCCCGCGCTACTGATACATATAAAACATGCGCTGCTGCTAGCCTTTTTCCCAGTAGTGACACTAGAAGAAGAATAAGAAGAATTTTGGAAAAGAAGAAGAATAAGAAGAAGACTATAAGCTTATTATGTAAACTTGATCATTTTGTGCTAACATAAGTAATTTTGGAGCTAACCTATAGGAAACTAAGCATATAAGCTCTAAGTTAGCATATTAGATCCAACTTAGGTAAAATGAAGCTAACCTATGTCATTTTGGAAAAGAAGAAGAATAAGAAGAAGACTACAAGCTTATTATGTAAAATTGATCATTTTGTGCTAACATAAGTTATTTTGGAGCTAACCTATAGGAATCTAAGGATATAAGCTCTAAGTTAGTATATTAGAGCCAACTTAGGTAAAATGAAGCTAACCTATGTCATTTTGGAAAAGAAGAAGAATAAGAAGAAGACTACAAGCTTATTATGTAAAATTGATCATTTTGTGCTAACATAAGTTATTTTGGAGCTAACCTATAGGAAACTAAGCATATAAGCTCTAAGTTAGTATATTAGAGCCAACTTAGGTAAAATGAAGCTAACCTATGTCATTTTGGAAAAGAAGAAGAATAAGAAGAAGACTATAATCTTATTATGTAA
>NC_041389.1:344945571-344948950 GCF_002162155.2 Triticum dicoccoides
TGCTAACATAAGTTATTTTGGAGCTAACCTATAGGAAACTAAGCATATAAGCTCTAAGTTAGTATATTAGAGCCAACTTAGGTAAAATGAAGCTAACCTATGTCATTTTGGAAAAGAAGAAGAATAAGAAAAAGACTATAAGCTTATTATGTAAACTTGATCATTTTGTGCTAACATAAGTTATTTTGGAGCTAACCTATAGGAAACTAAGCATATAAGCTCTAAGTTAGCATATTAGAGCCAACTTAGGTAAAATGAACCTAACCTATAGGAAACTAAGCATATTAGAGATAACATAGGTAACTAAGTATATATATATATATATATATATATATATATATATATATATATATATCATTTTCGAGATCTGACATACCTGACATAGTTTAGTTCTCATTGTTCTTCTCCTTCTCCTTCCTCAGTCTGATGCGCCAAGAGCGGCGAGGCGGTGGAGGCGGTGGAGGCAGTGGGATGTAGTCTTCTACCACAATTGGCGTGGTCATGTCGCCCAGTTGTGGGATCGCCGGCGCCACCACCGGTGCATGGTCATTGTCAGGCACCACCACCATCGCGAGGCCACCTTCAGGCAGGACGGGCACGACCATCGCTAGGTCATCCTTAGCCACCTCCATCTCTTGCCCATGGTCAGCCACCATTATCTCTTGCCCTTGGTCAGCCACCACCAGCACTAGATCATCCTCAGCCTGATGCCCATCGTCATTCTACAGCTCCTCATCCCCACTCTGCTCCTCTTCTCCCGCACTCCAGTACGAATCATCCTTCTTGTTGTCTATGCTGGTGCCAGAATCGCTACTGCTTTCGCTAAAGCCAGAATCGGTGTTGCTTTTGCTACAGCCATAGTTGCTGCTGCTTTGGCTGTAGCCAGTGTCGCTGCTGCTGCTCCCATTACCTGTCCAAATGCAACAATAACCGTTAACAATCGATGTGAGACAACGCTAAATGTAGAGGAATAAGAAGAGGCAGAACGTACCGGCATCATCATCGTCAGCATAGCGCATGCGACACATAGTCGTGTTGAACACCTTCAGGATGATCATGGTGGCATCGTCGTCGTACCTGAAGAGAAGGAAGTACCCAGCCGCAGGTCGTAGGCACGATAGAACTTCTCCCACCCACGAGACAAGTACATGTGGCCCTCCTTGATCACCAACTCCACATCCCACTGCCTGCGAAACCCGCTGCCGGCATGTCGCAGCTTCACATTATTTGGCGGATCTTCACCTAGCATGTTCATAAAACTTTCGGTAGCCTCTACAGTTTGGGACAATGAGTGATGTAGCAAACAACAGATATCATAATGAGATGGGTGAAGGGGAGATGTCTCGTTTTATATACCTGCGTCATGGATGATACTGAAGTCCCAAGTATGATACTGAAGAACTTGGAAGCATCCAACTCGTACTACGGTGTCACAGAGCGGCGGTGGCTGCTTCCCCCCATCTCTGATAAGTAGCAGAAGAGACCAATTAGTACCCTTACAACAGATCATAAAACATGCATTAGTCGCAAGTACCCCATATGTCCTATTTTTAGCAAAGTCATGCTAAAATTCACGGAAAATTTCAGCATGACCTTTTGCTGAAAATAGGACATATGGAGTGCCCGAATTTGCCGGAACGGAAGTTAATCGACATTCCGACAAACTCAAGGGCCTCTCGGGGTACAGCAGTAGCATCACAAGTTGACAAAATTCCCGAGTAGTACAGCAGCAACATCACAAAATTCCCAAGTAGTACAGCAGTAGCATCACAAGTTGATTTACCGGTCTTGAAGAAAGAGATACTTGTATGCCAAAACATATGCTTAAGAATTTACATTTGCAAATGGGCCTCTTTTGCTTCTAAGATTCAGCAGTGCTAGCTGCTCAACACCAAGTACTGCAAATTAAATTATACTGGTCCATAACTAAATGATGGGTTCGATTTGTAGAAGTGACAAGTCATACTTCCTAGAACAGAATTCCGTCCCCGCACTTTGCACCACGATTCGTGCATTATCTGTGACAAAATCGAGCTTGAACAGAATTGTCCAATCAACTTGAAACTTGAACTGCCAATCTTCCTAGAAAGTCCAATCAACTTGGTTGCGGTTTGAATTAATTCTTAATCAAAGGAAAAAATGTTCAGTAAGTATGCTCGGGCTCTCAGTCACATTCAGACACAGATTCTGCGGCACAAACTGAAGGTACGACAAACATTTGCTGCGGTAGTAGTTTAAACACATGCTGGTTGTGACGGAGAACAAGATGGTTCTCATCATTCTCATTTAAGCCCAGTCATCTCATTCATGTCAAGGGTACTGTAAAACATGATTGTTAAAATTCAGAAACATCAAACTATCTAACCTCCTAACTATCACCAAAAAAAGAAGTGAATCCCTGCCACCGGAGATCTTGGCACAACAAAATCAAAGCCGCTCACATGGGAACACTCGTTAATCTCCACATACCTGCTGCACGCCTCAGGGTCTAGCTTACCAGAACTGAGCTCTTCGCATCCACTAAACACAATCTGATACAAATAGACCATTCTACCATGGAGCTCGGGGAGAAACATGGCGGCAGCTCCTCGCCCTTTCATAATGAGCATGTTTGAGCCAATCAAGAAGGCAAAAAGGAAATGAACAAAACAATTGCAACTGAAGAAATCAGGATGCTCCCTGCAAATAACATATCTCAAGAACCCATAAAAAAATGAAACTGCAGTCCATAGGGCAGGCCGCGAAGTATGTGCGGCAGCAAACAAGAACTGGATGATCAGATCATCCTTGATGGCTGGCATGATGTCCTAATCACATAGCGGTGGTGCTACTAATTAAATTGATAACTGTGATGCTTTTATATAAATCTGAAGACAACAAATGGTGTCATGAGACCGAGTTTAACTATGTGCGGAGGCAAACAAATATGGTTTTAAAATGGCTGCAGCCAAAACTACTTTTGTATTGACTAACAATAAAAAATAATTAGAATGATAACGTGAGAATGAGGTTAGTAGAATCATGTCTTGGAAATTATGCATTTTTTGTATTTTCTGCCTTTCATGTCAATGTCAAACAGCATACACCTTGTACAATACACTAACCGGTAATTGTCAGACAAATAGTAAAATGACACCACTGAATATGACCTAAACATGAAGACTATCTACAAGAAGCAATGTTCTCTTTCCATCTTTTGTATCTCCGTCAAGCAAGCCATGAGTAACAAAGATGACAAGTTGGAACAGTACATGAGCATCTGAATATTTCAGAACTAAGTCTTAGGGGTTCAGGGATGTGAAACTGCGCACACGCGCGCGCACAAACAGAGTGAGCCAGTGAGTGCCTGGTTGATTCTCGGAGAGAGAGAGAGAGAGAG
>NC_041389.1:344949237-344949943 GCF_002162155.2 Triticum dicoccoides
TTAAAAACCTGTACAGACAGATTAACTCTTGTGCCATGCAAGATGCCACTTTTAGTGTTCCTAATTGTTATGCAGTCTATTCCTATTTGACCAAATGTATGTACTAGAGCAAACTTTAGGCTTGTGCTTGGCTATGGAGTACTTGTGAAACTTGAAACCGCCAATCCTTTCTATGACTTGGTTGCAGCTTTGTTGAACTGAAACTGAAACAAACACAAGAAGACTAGTCTCAAGTCTCAAGCCTACAAACCAACTTTGTTTTTTCCTCACTTCTGAACACCCAAGTCACCCAAGCACCGGCAGCAACATTAACAGCACACACATATACTGTATTGGTGAGCCAGAGTACACTAACTTAGCCAGTGGAGATGGATCGGGGGAGGGAGGAGGGAGGAGTCGGGAACGAACCGCAGAACCAGTGGGAGCAGTTGGCCTCGCAGGGGATCTGGAAGCGGTCGTGGCAAACGGAGCAGACGTCGTCCTCCGGCGGCACCGACGACGCAGATGAGGAGGTGGCGGCAGCGGCGGAGCTGGGCACGTGTGGCTGCCCGGCTCGTCGACGGAGGGGGCCGTCGGAAGCAACGGACGGATCCCGTCCTCCTCCTCGTACTGCACCCCGTGCGGTCGTCGGCGGTGGGATGGGAGGGAGGCGAGGGAGGCGGCGCTCGCGGGGGAGGCGGGGCTCGGGGGAGGCGGCACTCAAGGG